>NC_090185.1:42183210-42285710 GCF_024679245.1 Pseudorasbora parva
GTGTGCATACACTTGCATACGCTCTCGGGCTAAATATAAAATATCTTAAACTGTGTGTTAAGATGAGCGGAGGTCTTACGGGTGTGGAGCGACATTAGGGGGAGGAGTTAATGACAGACATTTCATTTTTGGGTGAACTAACCCTTTAAAACAGCTATTTTTTGCGGATTATTGGGTTTGAGTGATCAGAAATATGCCAGAATGCAGGTCCTGGCGAGTATTCAGGTGAACACAGTCACATGTCTTTAGTGAACGTATCCAGAGTTGAGTGAGAAATCGTGTGTTTCAGTAGCCTGACAAGCAAGACCATAGACCGTAAAAAAATATGGACGACTCGACATCATCCGTTTCCACTTGCCATATTTGAAGCTTTCAGGCGGCCTTGCACGGCGCGGACATCTTGGGACCGAGTCTGCGCAGTAGCGATTTCGGGGCCTGGAGTTGCACCGTAGAGCGCAGGAAGTAGAGCAGGAAGTACAGCTGCGATATCAAAAGCCCGCCCACACTCACGCAGATGCAGAACAATTAATTATGTTGGTGTGAAATAAACAGTTATGGAAATGTAGAAATTAAAGCTAAAGCTCTAATCTGCTCCCAAAAATTTCGAAAAGAGTCCGTTAGTGCCTCAGTGACAACTTCACTCAGAGAAGCCGTCAGTCTCAGCTGTCAATCATGACGTCACACCCCCCGTTTTTAAAGCGTCAGATAACTAACTCAGACTAAACTTATTTTTAAGACGAACACCTGAAATGAAATCATCGTGATGATAACTGCCTTCAGTGACATAAACTAACTTTGGGGAAAACATTTTTGAAGTGTAATTTTATTATTTAGTTTGCCTCGCGTCCATTAGAAATCACAGAGGGGCGGCTATACTGGGACCGGTCACCGGGGGGCGATCGAGGCGCGAAAGCTTCAGTAAATGAGAGGGAGACTGCAGGCTTGAGCAAGACCCACATCAGGATGTTTGTTCTGGAAACTCACCATTGACGGCTCAATCTGAGGGGCGGGATAAACGGCTGTCTTTCAAACTCCCTCTGCACGCGATAGGATAGCGCTACACCAACCAGAGCAACGAAGGTGAAGCAGAGCTCGCTGACAGATTAAACATTCGCCGTATCCGGTCGGCTAAACTCTGAACACATCTTCCCTTTTTAAGAATGACTTCAGTGCCGCTCTTTGTTCTTTTCTCAGAGAAAAGCTAAACTCAAGTCTTCCAGAGTCGCGGTCAAAGCTGATTCGACAGACCGCCGTTCACCAGTTTCTGTGTTTACTAGAAGCACGCAAACGCAACTCGGCCGTCATTATGTTAAGCCCCGCCCACTGACTATACACGATGTGATTGGCCTGACCAGAGTTTGGTTTTTACAGCTCAGAAGGTATTGAGAGACTCACAGCAGATTAGATTTGCTGCCGCTAGGGTGAGTCTAGATTTCTAGGCTAGTGTTCCAGTGTATTAAGTCCGTGCAGCTCTTAAAGGGCCGTATTGATGCCTAATGCCTAATTCAGCTCTATATATGTGATTGCTTGTTCTGGCAGAGGAACTGTTCACAGAGGACATCAGATGACTTCAGATAGCTAAGTTTCCACACATTCAGAGTTTTATTTTTCATTTGTATTTTATTGTGTTTATTAATTGCGAATGGATCCGTGTAGTAGTTATATGCAGTCCTTTGGCATCTCCCTGTGGTCTTGTTTGGAACGGGAGGTTGACTTGTGCTTATTCATTGTACTGTATAACTGAGCAGAGTAAGTACTTTTAAGTTGTAAAGAATGTCTGCAATATATGTTTGCAAAAAAGAATACCGAAGGTTAATATGTGTGAATTTCTTTAGTTTAAAAACATAATAACGGGAGGGTGGGGGGTGTAGGTGGGCCTTGCAGTATTGCCTCAGAGAGGAGGGGGCATTTGAGTACAAAAGCTTGGGAACCACTGGATTAAATTATACATTAGGCAATAGATTAATCGATGAATGAGTCAATAGATTCATCAATAAATTAGTCGATAGATTAAGCGATAAATTAGTCAATAGATTAACCGATAAATTAGTCAACACATTAATCGATAAATTAGTCAATCGATTAACCAATACATTTTTTGATAGATTAACAGATAAATTAGTCAATAGATTCATCGATAAATGAGTCAATAGGTTAATTGATTAATCCATAAATTAGTTAATTGATTAATCGATTAATTAGTCAATAGATTAACTGATAAATTAGTCAATAGATTATTCGATACATTTGCCAGTCGATTAACCAATACATTTTTTCGATTGATTAACTAATAAATTAGTCAATAGATTCATCGATAAATGAGTCAATAGGTTAATTGATTAATCCATAAATTAGTTAATTGATTAATCGATTAATTAGTCAATAGATTAACTGATAAATTAGTCAATAGATTATTCGATACATTTGCCAGTCGATTAACCAATACATTTTTTCGATTGATTAACTAATAAATTAGTCAATAGATTCTTTGATAAATGAGTCAATAGATTAATAGATTAATCGATTAATTAGTCAATGGATTAAGTGATCAATTAGCCAATAGATTAATCGGTAAATTAGTCAATAGATTAATTGATAAATTAGTCAATAGATTAATTGATTAATCGATTAATTAGTCAATAGATTAACTGATAAATTAGTCAATAGGTTAATCGATTAATCGATAAATTAGTCAATACATTAATCGATAAATTTGTCAATCGATTAACCAATACATTTTTCGATAGGTTAACTAATAAATAAGTCAATAAATTCATTGATAAATGAGTCAATAGATTAATAGATTAATCGATTAATTAGTCAATGGATTAAGTGATCAATTAGCCAATAGATTAACTGATAAATTAGTCAATAGGTTAATCGATTAATCGATAAATTAGTCAATACATTAATCAATAAATTTGTTAATCGATTAACCAATAAATTTTTCGATAGATTAACCGATAAATTAGTCAATACATTAATCAATAAATTTGTCAATAGATTAATCGATTAATTAGTCAATAGGTTAATCGATTAATCGATTAATTAGTCAATGGATTAATCGATTAATTAGTCAATGGATTAAGTTGATGGATTAATCGATATAAGAATAGTCGTTAGTGGCAGCCCTAATCTGTATTATTTTTTTGAACTTTGTGTCCAGGGTCAAATCAGAGCGGATGTTATTCTACGTGTGCCTCTTTTCATGTTTCTAATTGTTGGTGTGCCCAGCGTGCAATGACCCTCACACACGGTTTAGATGTGTGTGTATAGTGCATCGGAAGATAGTGAGTTTAGTCCAGCTCCATAGTATTCTATCTACATTTCTTGGTGCGCGAATATTAGAGCACATTAAAAACTGTTTTTTTTTTTTTTATGTGTCAAAGGAATAATAAAAGATATCAAGCCTGAGTTTTACAGTTGAGCTCCTAATCATTTCAGTGGCCTTCAGTCGGATAATGAAATAATTGGATAATTAATTAGACGTTCTGCTTTTGGCACATGGCGCACTGAATAAATCATTGGCCCCAACAGGACGGTTGAACCGCACAGCTTGACTCCTGCATGCCGCCACACTTCAGCTTCCTGTCAGAGAATTATCCGGGAAATGGTCCTGCTTTTTTCCCTACATACACAGAACAGCCGTCAGGGTCACAATGGCAGGTTCTTCACAGATTAGGATTGCCTTCTCAAACACTGCAGCTTTTTTTGTGGGTTAACTCCTTAACCAAACAAAGAGAAATGACCCATTTTCTTCCGCCCCTCCCCAATTTGAATATGCTTGGAGTGAAATTGGATGAATGCAGTTGAAATGCAAAGAAACTACTCTTTAAACACAACAGTGGGCTGAAGAATGGGGCCAGGATCATATTTTGGAGTGTTTTTCTTTTGAACTGTTAGGGGCCGGATAAAGGGTGACATCCTGGTCCGGATGTAAATGTGGGAATACCCTGCACTGCAATAAATGCTCTTCCTATTTAGTATTTTCCTCTTGTTTCCAGTCCAAATATCTCAATATTCTTAAATTAAGATGCATTTACTAGATCAGTAAAATGACATAAGATATTTTTTCTTGTTTTGTCAAAAATAAATTCTAAATGAAGTGAGTTTTTGCTTAAAACAAGCAAAATTATCTGCCAATTGGGTAAGAAAATTAATCTTATTTCTGTGTGGGATAGAAACAAGAAATACACTGCAAAAAATGCTTTTCTTACTCAGTATTTTTGTCTTGTTTCTAGTCAAAATACTAAAAAAATTCTTACATTATGAACCATTTAGTAAATATAAATAAGTAAAATTGGTCTTATTTTGGGGGAAAAATAAATACAAATTAAGTGAGTTTTTGCTTAAAATAAGCACAATAGTCTGCCAGTGGGGTGAGAAAAATAATCTTGTTTTCTGTTTGGGGTAGAAACAAGAAACATTATTTTTCTCACCCCATTGGCAGATAATTCTGGTTGTTTTAAGCAAAAACTCACTTAATTTGTATTTATTTTCAACAAAATAAGAAAAAATATCTTATGTCGTTTCACTCATCTATTAAGTGAATCTTCATTTAAGAATGTTTAGATATTTGGACTGGAAACGACAAAAATACAAAGTAAGAAGAGCATGTTTTGCAGTGTGATGCTTTTGCAGGGGCTACCCATGATTTAGCCAAGTGTGTGTGTTAGTCCACTATAGTGTTGTTGAAAACCCAAAACGAATTTTGTTTCGACGCAGTGGTTTGCAGTTGCGTTTGCCTTTGACCTGGCTGTCACGATGCTGGCGTTTTTGTGTATCATGTGTCTCGGGGAATGGCTCTACCAGATAGAGATGGTGGTAGATGACACAGATTTCCTCTGAACGAACACCCCAACCCCCTTCCACCTTCCGCATGGAGGAGGATGCTAAGGATTGGGGGAGGGAGTTGGCGTAATTTTGGGTTAAGATGAACCACGGGGAGGAAAGCGTGCACCGTCTCAATATGCTGATTTTAATGATTTAATGAAGGTATTGTCCTCCCCGGAGAGAGAAAGATTTTTTTTTTGTTCAGTCTTTATGTAAGATGATATTGACCTCTCGGGTGGTGCTCGGTTCCTTAAAATGCTACAGAAGAAGTCCGGAAGATATTGACAACAGCCCAAGCCTTTAGGAAAATCTATAC
The DNA here is from genome assembly GCF_024679245.1 of Pseudorasbora parva. Classification (NCBI taxonomy): domain Eukaryota; kingdom Metazoa; phylum Chordata; class Actinopteri; order Cypriniformes; family Gobionidae; genus Pseudorasbora; species Pseudorasbora parva. Next base: position 42,188,360 of record NC_090185.1, read on the forward strand.
ACTGCAAAAAAATGCTGTTTTTCTCTTGTTTCCAGTCCGAAATATCTAACAATTCTTAAAGCAAGATGCATTTACTAGATGAGTCTTGTTTTCTGAGGGAATTAAGTGAGTTTTTGGTTAAAAAAAGATAAAGGATATCCCAATGGAGTAAGAAATACACTGCAAAAAATGCTCTTCTTTTTTTTTTTTTTCTTGTTTTTAGTCCAAATATCTAAATATTTTTAAATCAAGATGCATTTACTAGATCAGTAAAACAACATGAGATATTTTTTTCTTGTTTTCATGAGTAAAAATATCAAAATGAAGTGAGTTTTTGCTTAAAACAGGCAAAATGATCTGCCAATGGGGTGAGAAAAATAATCTTATTTCTGTTTGAGACGGAAACAAGAAACAAGATTTCAATCAGAAACGAGATTATTTTCCTCACCCCATTGGCGCCTGTTTTAAGCAAAAACTCTCTTCATTTAGATTGTATTTTCAACAAAAAATATCTCATGTTGTTTTACTGATCTAGTAAATGCATCTTGATTTAAGAATATTTAGATTTGGACTAGAAAAAATACAAAATGACTGAATAAGAAGAGCATTTTTTGCAGTGTTTTAATCTTGTTTCGTTTTGAATTAGGAATATATTTCTTACTCCATTGGCAGATAATTGTGCCTTTTTTTAGGCCCTTAAGACTTAAAAGCGTAAAAGTGTCTTGATTTGAGACATTTTAGATATTCGGACTGGAAACGAGACAAAAATACCAAGAAAGAAAAGCGTTTTTTTTTTTGCTGTGTGTTTTAAGCTTGAATTACATGATTCTTTAAAATGGTAAACATTTTTAATAAAAACAGTGCAGTCTGTTCTTAGCCACATCTATGAAGCAGAAATTGTACCACAGTATTGTAATATTCATTCAGAAGCCGTTAATATCCAGGTTCATTATAAAGGGGCCAAATGTCAAACGCTGTGCCTCAGGGTTCGGTGCGCGGGGTTTGGAAATCTCCAAATCGACATGCTGTCGCCACAGATAAAAATAATGCTCACATCTGCCGTGCGGCGCTTCGATTTCCGTTTCTTACACTTACACTATATATATAAAGGAGATCATTTGATAGGAATTTTAAGTTGATTAAAACACACATGGATTGAGAAACATAAGCACTCCATGTTAATTGTGTTTGAACTAGTTTCTGCATTAGACGTAAAAACATGATTATGAACCGAGCCTCCTGCACAAATCTGACCTCAACTTAGATTAAACACACGCAGTTTGTTATGCTATATATCTAATTAAATTTAAGATGTAAGAGTTTTTGTGTGTGGGAAGCTTGCCCTTCTGCTGTGTTCAGAGTCTGTACGATATATCGATCTTATCTACTGGTTAGATAGAGACATGGGTGCTTGTTGCCCAGGGAAAGTAAATTATTCATACATCCACTTCACTATATATAGACTATTAATGGTCACCAGGAAGTTCAAACAAAAAGCTGCTGACATGACCCTGCCTGGTGTCTCATTGATTGGCTTGTGCCTGTGCGTTGATGGGACGTTTCTCCGCCCGGTTCTTCAGTGAATGCTCTCTTCAGGTCTCGGCGATTTGGGCTCGTGTGGTCAATGAATGTTGGTTTTGTTGGCTTGAATGAGTGGCTCTGTGTTGATATCCCACACAGTTGTCCTCTTGCATGTGTGCGTTTTGTTTTAAGTATTATACCAAGCCAAGCAAATACTCGATACCCTGCAACCCCACTTGGGTTAGGACTAGATTTTAGGTCTGATTTTATAGTTATTTATTTATTTTTTGTGAGAACTGTACATTATTTTAGATGGGTTTTTTTGTTTTTTATTTAAAAACACTTTTTTTTAAACCATCAACTCTCCTTGACGTACTTTATTACTTTAAAAAAATGCTCTTCTTACTTAGTATGTTGTCTTGTTTCCAGTCTAAATATCTAAAGATTCTCAAATCAAGATACTGTCTTGTTTTCTGGAGAGAAAAAAAATCTAAATGAAGTGAGTTTTTGGTTGAAACAAGCAGAATTATCTGCCAATGGTTAAGAAAAGTAATTGTGTTTCTTGTTTTCTCACCCGGTTGGCAGATAATTCTGCTGGTTTCAACCAAAAACTCACTTCATTTAGACTTTTATTCCAGAAAACAAGAAAAAACATTTGACTCGTCTAGTAAAAGCATCCTGTTTGAGAATCTTTCAGATATTTGGGCTGAAAACAAGACACAAATACCAAGTACACTCTAAAAAATGCTGGGTTAAAAACAACCAAAGTTGGGTTGAAAATGCACCGACCCAACAATTGAGTTGTTTTAACCCAATGGTTGAGTTGTTTTAACCCAGTGGTTGAGTTGTTTTAACCCAATGGTTGAGTTGTTTTAACCCAATGGTTGAGTTGTTTTAACCCAGTGGTTGAGTTGTTTTATCCCAATGGTTGAGTTGTTTTATCCCAATGGTTGAGTTGTTTTAACCCAATGGTTGAGTTGTTTTAACCCAATGGTTGAGTTGTTTTAACCCAATGGTTGAGTTGTTTTAACCCAATGGTTGAGTTGTTTTAACCCAATGGTTGAGTTGTTTTAACCCAATGGTTGAGTTGTTTTAACCCAATGGTTGAGTTGTTTTAACCCAATGGTTGAGTTGTTTTATCCCAATGGTTGAGTTGTTTTAACCCAATGGTTGAGTTGTTTTATCCCAATGGTTGAGTTGTTTTAACCCAATGGTTGAGTTGTTTTAACCCAATGGTTGAGTTGTTTTAACCCAGTGGTTGAGTTGTTTTAACCCAATGGTTGAGTTGTTTTAACCCAGTGGTTGGGTTAAATGTTGCTTAAGACAACCCAATTGCTGGGTAAGAAAAACTCAACCATTGGGTTAAAACAACCCATTTTCAACCCAACTTGGGTTGTTTTTAACCCAGCATTTTTTAGAGTGTAAGAAGAGCATTTTTTGCAGTGTTTGTGGTCCGTGTGAATTTATTGAATTGTTAAGAAAAAATAATCTTATTACTGATTAAAATCTTGTTTCTTGTTTCTATCCCAACAGAAATAAGATTTAGATATTTGGACTGTAAACAAGACGAAAATACTAAATAAGAAGAGCATTTTTTGCAGTGTAAATGTACTTTAGCAGATGCCTTTTCTCCCCAGACTCATCTTGCATTGCTCATTATTTTGTCCAATAAAAAAAAAGAAATCTAAATGATAAATATTAAATAAAAGTATAGAACAGACCGAAATCATACATTTATATATAATGCTGTTTACAATATATGTGTGTCTTTATCATATGAAGACCTACACTGACATTCACTGAGTGTTTAATGTTTTTTGGGAAGAGCATGGCAAAAATGTGCATGCATGTGAAATCTAATTACAAAACAAACCTAAAGAAAGAAAAAAAACATGTACTTTATCACAAATATCTTTGCATTCTGTGCCCAGCGCTCGATGATTGTGTACCAATGCAATTATCCACTAGAGCTGGAAACCCGCTGCAGTTTGAGCATTAATGCGGTGCGTTTAATGGACTAGAATGCTAGCAGTCTTTGAAGTGCTCATTTTTGTTTTCAAAGCCTCCTTTGTAGCCAGCAACAATTTGCGATGCATGCTTTACAGCAGTGGGAACGGCGGATGAATAGTGGATCGCACTGTCTCTGTCAGAGAGAAGGACGGAAACTTGTGCTCTTCATAATCACTGTGACAGCGGAGCTGAGGACGTCGTTGAGCAAACTCTGTGGATTCGCCTAAAGGGTTAACTCACCCAAAAATGAAAATTCTGCCAATAATGATAAAAAAAGATATTAGTGTTGAAATCCGATGGCTCAGAAAGGCCTTCATTGACACCAATGTCATTTCCTCTCTCCAGACCCATAAAGGCACTAAAGACGTCGCTACAAAGCCCATCTCACTACAGCGGCTCTACAATCATTGATGAAGAGGCCAGAAGAGTTTTAGTGCGCAAAAACACTAAATAACGACTTATATAGAGATGGCCGATTCCAGAACAAAGCTTCGAGTCGTTATGAGTCAGTGAATCGCTTCAGGATTCGGATCGTGAGTCAAACTGCTGAAATCATGTGACTTTGGTGATCCAAATCATGAATTGATTCACGTTCAAAACTTTTGTTTGTTGAAAATTCTGTCAGTAATTATAAAAAAGATATTAGTGTTGAAATCCGATGGCTCAGAAAGTTAGCCTGACAAGCCAGACCTATATCAAGATGTTGGGTCTGGAAACTCACCAATCCGAGGGGCGGATAAACGGCTGTCAAAGCTGATTCGAAAGACCGCCGTTCGCCAGTTTCTGTGTTTACTAGAAACACGCAAACGCAACTCGGTTGTCATTATGTTAAGCCACGCCCACCGACTCTATACACGATGTGATTGGCACCAATGTCATTTCCTCTCTCAAGACCCATAAAGGCACTAAAGACGTCGTTACAAAGCCCATCTCACGATCACGAAGAGAATAATTTTAGTGAGCAAAAAACGAAAAAACGACTTATCGATTCACGAACCGTTATGAATCAGTGAATCGGTTCATGATTCGGATCGCCAAAGTCACGTGGGCTGCGTCCGAAACCTGGAAAATGCTGCCTTCGGAGGACACATTTGAAGGCAGGAAGGCCTCAAGCAAAGTCTGAATCTATTGTTTGCTTCACTTCCTGTGCCCTGAGAGACCTTCCTCTGATCGAGTGTTGAAGGCAGTACATGTGTTTGATATCCCACAATCCTGTGCTTTCCGTTCAGTGACAGTCGAGCTGGGGGAAAAAGATGGCGTCCGAAAGTTGCGTTCGCTGGTCAGTTTGTGTGAATATGTATGTTATTTACCAATATTTTCCACTTCTGATGTCATTTCTAGTGAGAAATTACTAATGTGGTAATTAAATATGTGTTTAGTTCTCACCAAAGCTCTCTCTATTTTGCTGTCGATCATTAAACTGTTACACTGCCTCAGAAGTCTGTCCGAAATCAGTTTCGTGAGGTGCCTTCATGCACAAAACACTGCCTACAAGCCATCGTCTGATGAGGCGGTGAGGCAACGAGTCAGCTGCCTCGGTTTTTGGACGCAGCCGTGATTTCAGCAGTTTGACACGCGATCCGAATCATGAATCGACTCACTGATTCATAACGGTTTGAATCTTTGTTTTGAAATCAGCCCATCACTATATAAGTTGTTATTTAGTTTTTTTGCACACTAAAACTTAAAACCCTTTAAAAGCCAAGTTGACACGTAACATTTATTGGATTTTATTTCTCTAGAAATCAACATTGGTCCCAAACTAGCAAAGATCCATTAAGTGGCAGATTACCTGTAACCCATTTTGGCGATCCGAATCCTGAATCGATTCACTGACTCGTAACGGTTCGAAGCTTTGTTCTGAAATCGGCCATCTCTATATAAGTCGTTATTTAGTGTTTTTGCGCACTAAAACTCTTCTGGCGTCTTCATCAATGATTGTAGAGCCGCTGTAGTGAGATGGGCTTTGTAGCGACGTCTTTAGTGCCTTTATGGGTCTTGAGAGAGGAAATGACATTGGTGTCAATGAAGGCCTTTCTGAGCCATCGGATTTCAACACTAATATCTTCATCTGTGTGTGAAGATGAGCGGAGGTCTGACGGCTGGCCAACCACAGGACGAATTAATGACACTATTCACATTTCTGGCTGAACTAACCCTTAGCTCTGCCACTGTGATGCATTCGAGAGGATACGGTTTAGATGCACACACATGCTACTTTGCGTTTAGGTTTGGTATTTTTGGTGGCAGATGTCTAAATCACATCTGGCTCCTTTCTAAGATTTCCGGGGCTTGTATAATATCACTATTGTAAGACACTGACACAGAATAATACTGATTTATTTTGTGTTTTGTTTCCTTTTTAGTGGATTCATCAGGGTATATTCATTCAACGGCTGATCCAGTGTTTGCAGTTAATTACATTGAGTGGCAGTATTAAATTGGCAAAGAATTGATTTAGTTCATAAAAGTGAAGCGGTTTGTGCGTGTGTGGGGGAGGATGTGGGTGGACATGTGATTTGTACTTATAGACCTTACATGATATCGCTACTAAGATTGTACCTTTGTCTTCTTCACAGGGTTTGAAAGCATTTTGGAGGGGCTGTTTGGACCAGGACTCGTAAAAGATCTTACCCTCTTTCAAGGTCAGTGTCTCTGCTTGTATGATGACGAGGGGCTTGGCCTTTGCTGGAAACCTAGAAACTTTAGACTTAAACGCACTGTTTTTGTCATACTAGTGTTATTTTGCCATTACTGAGATGCTATTATGGTTTTTATTAATATTTTCCTTCAATACAATTTTCTGCTTTCATTTTCATTTTAGTTAAAAGTATTTTTGTTTTAAAAATATATTTATAGTTTTTAATACATGTTTATTTCACTTTAATCAATTTCTTACTTAGTATTTTTGTCTTGTTTCTAGTCCAAATATCTAAACATTCTTAAAACTAGAAGTATTTACTAGACAAGTAAAAATTATTGTCTTGTTTTGGGGAAAAATAACTCAAAATGAAGAGAGTTTCTGCTTAAAATAAGATCAATAATCTGCCAATGGGGTGAGAAAAATAATCTTAATTCAAACAGAAAACAACATTATTTTTCTCACCCCATTGGCAGATTATTTATCTTATTTTAAGCAGAAACTCTCTTCATTTTGAGTTAATTTTCCCCAAAACAAGACAATTACTTTTACTTGTCTAGTAAAAGTTTCTTAATGTAAGAATTTTGAGATATTTTGACTAGAAACAAGACAAAAATACTAAGTAAGAAGAGCATTTTTTGCAGTGTAAGAAAAGTTTACAAGTATTTGAAAATATTATATGTATATTTTAAATGTTTTTATGGTTTTACTTTTTATTAACCGATACTAGTAAAATGTAATAATGTTCTCAGTCTTTCCTGTGATGGGACGTCCCAGACAGAAGCTACAGTAGTTAACTTTAAATTAAATGGAAATTTAATGACATACAGTTTGCGTAAGTGAATAATAACCGGGGTGTAAATAAGACACGCGGCGTGACTTTCATTTAAACGTGCAGTATGCAACTTTTGGCCACTAGGGGTCACTCATTCTAAATAATAACAACAGACATACTTTGATGACGTCGGGAAAGTGCGTGGGCTCATGGGAGTTGTTGTCATTATTGCCACTGTCAACCAGCGAATCTGGCATCTCCAGCAGAAAACATGTTCACTGACAAGGTAATTGTTATATTACATCTCTATTACTGTTAAGTTTAGTTACGGCTTTTCACTTTATGTAATGTCAATCTAATGAAATAGCAGCGAGCTACCGTTACTTAACAAACTTATCAGTAACGTTAGCTAATGTGCGAGACAGAATGTTGTGCGGGCGGTCGCTATGCCAACACACCTATAAGTTGGTAGGCTATGTTGACATATTAACGCGCATCATAATTTGAGTTACTCAAATTATAGATATGTTGACATGGCATCCGCGATTGTCGAACATTCTGTATATCAACTCTTCAATAAGGAAATAAATTTCAATTTAGTTAATCATTACCAACATAAAACAGTAAATGAGAGAACCAGCACCAGCAATACGTTGTTCATTAGAACACGCGCTGTGTCGCTCCCCACGTTCATCAAGCATTCTAATAAACATTTATTTTGGAACTCAGAGATATATGAATAAGTAGATCATTATTAAATCAATATTATATGTAGCTAGTATTAACATATGATAAAAGTGACGGTCACCTTATATTAATTGACCAAGATAGTGGCATATTACCTTATGAAGCTAACGTTACTTTCTCCAGCTACATATAAAACCAATAATAGCTAGTCCATCTGCGTTTTACACATGACATCATCGTGTCACCAAATATACGGATAGAAATACTTTTGAATCAGTTTTTAAAAAAATACCTCTTTCAGTCTCCAAAAACAGAGAATCCGCCTGTTTGAAAAGCCGATACAAAATGTATAACATTACGTATTCAGCTAAACGCGTCTCAATGTGGTCAAGATCGCTATGCAATATGCAAACATACAGCATGTTATGATTATATGATTATTATGTTAGCTGAATGGTTACTTAAATGACCTGTTTATTAAAACACAAGCGAGATCAGCATATCTCTCTGCAGTCCGAGCTTGTCACGAAGATTTCGCCATCTTTCGAAGGCTTCTCCAAGGTTTACACGTCTCTTGCTTCTTCTACTGTCCCAAAATCTTCTCGGGTCATTTTTTTCACCCGTACGTTTGCGCTTTGTTGAGCTGGCACAACGTACAGGCAAAGAGTAGTCACGATCCATTATCATACAGACTTTTTTATACGGGGGTTCCCCTTATACTGTCTGTCAGTGTTCCTCTTTGAGTTTGGCGGTTCCGCCGAGTTCCGCAGGAAGCAAGACGCAAACGTGGATATGACGTGAAAGACTGGCGACATAACGGAAATAAAGACACGGTCCGTGTCTTCGAATTAAAATATTAATTTCTCTGGATTTAGAAGTTAATTGGAACTGTCGGGATAATGTAAACACACAACTTTAAAAAATATATAACATAGATATAGTGATCTTTTATATTTTTAATGCTGAAACATTACATATTGTGCCTTTAATAAGAACCAGGACTCTTATTTTGAAATGTATGTGCTTTATTAATGCTGATTCAAATTGAGACGAGGAGATAAAATATGAGTTCTCACACAACATATTACAGTATAAACACCGTACAGTAAACACATGACAGATTGATCTGCATTAACGTCGTTTGGCATAAATGTGAACACACAACAGCGCCACCTTCAGGCTTTGAGACGTGACGCACTCACATTTATTTAATGAAAATATAAGAGCCTTAAAATGATCATTAAGACAATATCACATATATTGTAAGATCATTATTATACCATTTAAGGTATTGAAGACTGATCTTACATTTAAGAGATTCTTAATTCGCTCACGTGCCCCGAAATACAGTTCACACACATCTACTATGTGTATACGCAAATGCGACGCTCACACTTGCCGAGCCCTGATTGTTTTAGTTCAGGATCCTATGCTGGAAACTTCTACAGTCTAACTAAAGAAGAATCCTTTTTAAATTGAAAACCTTGTTTATCTTTATTGTTTAGATTGAATAATTTTAGCCACTGAAATTATGGAAATCCATTAAAATATGAATTATTCCATATTTAAAAGCATATTTACAAGGAATTTTGCCTGTTAGGTTGTTCATCTACACTGCAAAAAAAAAAGCCCTTTTTATTTAAGATTTTTTTCTTGTTTCAAGTCTAAATATCTAAATATTCTTAAATCACGATGCATTTACTAGATAAATAAAATGACATAAGATATTGTTTTCTTGTTTTCTGGGGAAAATATCAAAATGAAGTGAGATTTTGCTTAAAATAATATTATTTCACTTTAGGACTGAAACAAGAATATTTTTCTGTATTATTATTGCTTTTATTAATTTTGCTTTTATTAATAATAAATAAATCTCCTCAGTTTTAATAAGTTGTTCACCTGTTTGGGAAGTGTATGTTATGTTTTGAAAATAAAGGATAGTTTAAAACTTCTACATCTTTCACTCAGGAGCAATAATATGCCTTGTGTTTTTATGCTTTAAAGAAATAAAGATTTTACATTTATCGAGATATTTATCGATATCGACTGATATGGGAAATTATATTGTGATAATTTTTTTGGGGCCATATCGCCCAGCCCTATATCGATGCGAAGATTAGTAATTGCACCACAGAAGCTTATAATGTAAAGTCCTCTCGGTTTCAAAGTCAGTAATGATGGAGGATAATATAATAGAGAGCACTCGTCCTTTCTCAGGGCTGGAAAAACAAAGGCAGGATCTCTTGTGAAAAGATTTTAAAAAACGAAAGAAAAGACGAAAGTCGGCTGTTTTTGTGTATTGTAGGTTCTAATTTAAAATGTTTGTTATTTTACCATAATCTAGCCTATGTTTCTAAAGTAGGGCTATATAAATATAAAGGAATGAATTGAAAAAAACATGATATCTATAAAAGAGTGTTTAGTCCTACAAAGAGATTTGCAATGATGACAAGCGATGTTTAGCTACAACTTCTGGATTATAAATAAAAATAATGAATCTATGTTGTGTGAACCAGGCGTGAGAGGTCTACTCTCTCTGCTGAGAACATCCGAATCTTTGAGAAATGTCATTATAAGCTCAGGCCCATTTGCACATCTCAGGTTTCACTTAACTTAAATTTGCTTTATTTATCTAAAATGTAGTTATTTATTTTATTTGAGGTAAAACCATAACTATATGGGTTATGTTAACAACAAAAGTTTTCATGTAGTAAATGGAAAGCAGATACAAATGGAGCTCCCCCTTTATTCTGATCCGAAAAAGGCTGCGATCCGTGAGTTTTGTGCTCCGTCACACCACTAGTTTTTACAGATAAAAGAATATTACATTTAAAAAAATATTTTTGATATTAAATATTTATAAAATATTTTTTTATTAGTGATGCAAGGATTTAGATTTTTTCATGGCCAATTCCACATTTTTAATTTTTTTTTTTTTTTTAAAGAAATGGTCCAATTCTGAGACTGGCCGTCTTTTTTAATTTATTTATTTTTATATTAACTTTTGTTTTTATAATCAGCTTAGTACATATACTGAATGTATTTAGATTTAACGGCCAATATATCGACCAAAATGTTCATATCTGTGCATCCCTACTGATTATGATCAAATTTCACCAAAAGAAAAAGGGAAATGACTTAAGTGTGATTAAACATCTCATCTGTATTTGATTTACAGATACATCATTGAATGAAGTTATATTCTGGAAATGCATTAAAAGCCCATTTTAAAAGAATCTTACTTGTACTGATTTGTTGTTTTTAAGTTCTGTATGAGCATTTGTTTATTTATTTAAATTAGATTGTATAATTTCCAGATTTACAGCAAGCTCTGCATGGTCGGACTTCGGCTTTGTGAACTCCTGTCCTGAACAGAAACAGAAATAGCAGAGAGACAATAAAAATGTGAAAATAAGATGAAAAGTTAATGCCATCAAACTTTTCTGACGACGGTCAGTTCCTGTCAGAGATACGTTCATATAAACCCCAATTCAATATTTATATGTATCTTTCGTGAACAGTGAGCTTGTTCCTGGTAGAGTACAGCATTATTTCTTCAGAAGTGTCATTGTAGTCTCAGAAATGCTTTAAACACAATACATAATCTGAGATTCAGTGACGTTAGGAAGGGCATCTGGAATAAAACATGCCACATTCATGTAGAGCTCCTGATTTCTAGTAGGGATGGGCATTTTTGTCAATTTTTAATTGCGATCATCGATCGGTCTCAAAAACGAGTAATCGATTAACCGTGGGCGGGGCTTGTGTGGGCGGGGCTTGTGTGGGGGGCGGGGCGTCTCCGTCATGGAGATATGAACTATTTTAAGACTGTTATGAAAATGTATGCTGACAAAAACATGAGATGATTATGCAAATATGAACATATGACTATAAAACAAAAACTCTGAGATTATTTTTCTGTAAGACATTTATGCATCATAAACTAAATAACCGTCTCAAATAACCCAGTCAATGATATCGGGCATTGTATTTGAGCTGAAACTGTGAATACACCACCCCGCAGAACTTGGCTAGAGAATTAATAAACTCAGTCTAACGAGTCAAACTCGGTCAAAAATATGAGATTAATCAGATATTTGCCTATTACAATTTACATCAAAGGGACGCAAATGCGCACGTGAACTTGGCCAACCGGCTTGAAAACGAAACTCATGTTCTATGTAGCCTACATGACAGATTGGCGCTGCACATCATTTTATTTTTCATGATCAAAGTGAGAACAGCATCACTGCGCGTTTTTGAATCCATGAGAAACATTAAAACAGATCGACTGTTATAAAAATGAGTAACACTGCTGCATTATTAATATCATCAATGATTTTGAAAAAGAAAGAGCCTATCTAAAGATAATATGGCCGTCTCAAATAACCCAGAGTCGATAATGTCGGGCTGTTCCCGTTTGAGCCGAAGCGGAAGAGAATGAACACCAGCCGAAATAACGGCAGCGCTTTGCTAGCTGGTTATTAAACTCAACCAAACGCCGTCCTATATGAGATTAATCTGATATAAACAACATATAATCAAGTATTAAACAAGTAATCTTACAACTCGCATCTGTGGAAAAGGACGCGGATGCGCAGGTGAACTTGACCGCGCTCTGACTCTCGTTGTGGATTTCCTTTAACAGCGCGCGCTGATACACGGGAAATAATCCTTTTGGGACTAATTGCAAAAAAAATATTTTCATTAATTTGCGTCAAGTATATTATTAGTCCCGAGATTCTTTGCATTAGAGCATAAAAACATCGATCTGCAGTGTGACAGATTGCTGCCGCACATCTTGCGCTGTATTTCATGATCATTCTCAGTGCTTCAGGCATCACTGCGCGCTTTAGTTTCACTTTATTTGGCGGTCTGGAAGGCGTGCTGTCTAATGCTAACCAATCAGACCTCAGTTACCGTCCAAAATGCCGCAATAACCAATCCGAGAAATATACAAATATATTTTTTAAAGTCAGGGTGATCATCGTTTTCATGATCGATCGTCGCTGTCACGTTCAAGTACTCGACCACTGTTGCCCATCCCTAATTTCTAGAGGTCCTAAGGTCTGATCAAACGAGTGCACAGACACACCAGTAACTGTCATAGCATCATGTAGCCTAGAAATCTAGACGCACCCTAGCGGCCGCAAATTTAATCTGCCCGCGAGTGTCGTCTAGGAACTCTCAATACCCATCTGAGCTGTGTTCCTCTCAATCTGGTCGGGCCAATCACGTCGTGTATAGAGTCGGTGGGCGGGGCCATAATGATGACGGCCGAGTTGCGTTTGCGTGCTTCTAGTAAACACAGAAACTGGCGAACGGCGGCGGTGTTTCGAATCAGCTTTGACCGCGACTCTGGAAGACTTGGAGTTAAAGGGTTACTTCAGCGATTAGCATATGGCTTTGTATCAGTAGAAACCCTGGAGTATATTCAAATGATCGTGCTCCACCCTCTTATATCCCCCTGAGACGAGAGATTTATGCATTTTATTTCTGGAAAAATTCCTCTCGTGACGCAAATTGACGATATTTGCGTCACGAGAGGAATGATTGCCCCGAGGCTAAAGACTACAGCCAGCAGAGGGAGCCATTCCGCATGTTGTCAACTCGTGCATGGGGAATGGAGATCACACTCACAGCACAGCTCAGCTACAGGCACTCATTTAAACGGAGCTATGGTGAACAATGGAAGTGTTTTTTTTTTTTTGTTACTTATTTTTTTATTTTATTTTGAATGTTCTTCAGATCTCCTTTTACAACAATTACTTGCACACAGAAACAATATCCTTTACAGGGGATCATAACATTCACGCATCCTTGCATGTGTGATCGATTATACAGAAGAATATGTCCAAAGGTACAAGGAAAAGAAGAAATAAGAAAATATTTAACAACATTTAAAATAACAATTTGAACAAAACAAACATCAACTTAAAACAAAACATGGGTTGTATTCAAGTTCCCCTGACAAATATAATCGGCTAATTCTAATGGTCTTCCATCACCGTCATTAATGGTGCCCATCTTTCAATAAAAATTTCCCTCTGTAATCTCAATGAATATGTAATTTTTTCCATAGTGTAAATATTTCTCAAAATCGTTAGCCATTCAGCTTGGTTTGGTGGCTCGTTTTTAAGCCACTTTATTGTAATTGCTTTCTTTGCTGCTATCAGTAATATCTGTAATAAATACATCTTTTTCCTACTGTGTATCACAACTGGTTTAATCCCTAGAATTGCTATCAGAGGGTCTCTTATCAGATCAACACTCAATACTTTATTAATATATGTAAAAATGGTTTTCCAAAAGTTATCCAACAAAGGGCATTGCCAAAAAATATGTGAGTGAGTAGCCATTGTCTCTCCGCACCCCCTCCAACACTGACTTGATTGATTCGGATTCATTTTAGCCAAGACTTGTGGTGTTCTGAAAAATCTGTTATTTATTTTCCATTGAAATTCCTTCCACAAATTGGCGTTCGTGACTTTATGAGCCTGAGTACATACCTCCAACCAAACTTCTTCACTTATTTCGAGCCGTAGCTCCCTAGTCCACTTGTCTTTCACATAGAATGAATTATCTCTCGTCATTGAAGCAAGGATTTTATAAACATTGGTTATTGGTTTCCTCAGATGTTCACCACCCTGAATTTTTAATAAATACCGTTCTAAAAGGGAGGGCTCTATTAGTCTATTCCAGTTTGGATGTTTCAGTATGAAACTCCTTAATTGTAGGTACCTGAAAAAGTCCGTTCTTAGTAGTTTAAACTCTATTCTCAGTTGTTCAAATGATTTGAAGTTGTTATTACTAAATAATTGGTGTACATAGTGAAGGTTCAAAAGTTTCCGGTTTTTGAATCCTGTATCAAATCTCAATGGAAGGAAATCTCGAATATAAGTAATTGAACTCAAAACAGAGAAATCGCCTGTTAGCTTGAACATTTGTTGTATTTCCTTCCAAGCTACGCATGTTATGTTCGACCATTCTCCCAACAGTTCTCTGGTGGATTTAAGCCCATTAAAGGGGATCACTGACAAAGGCATATCAGGACTGTAACTTTTTTCTATATTGAGCCATCTTGTACTTGTGTCCAATGTAAGTGTTTTAACTTCTCAAATTAATTTCTATGAAAGTTAAGCTTCCAAAGGCATGAACTGAAAACGCGTTGTGAATGTATGCCGCGAATGTGGTCGCGATTACCTCAGCTCTCATCACGAGAGCTCATCAGCTCATTTATGACGTTAAATGTAATCTGACTCCTAATCTGAGTCTGCTGTGAAACTCACGCGGCAACTCGATCGTTATATTGAACACACACATTCAGTATTTAATTGTAGGAACTCAGTCACTGTAATCCAGTAGCGGTGGCTTTGGGAATGGCCTCACAGGGCAGCGAAGCATTCTGGGAATTGTAGTCTTTCGTCCCCATGAGACAAAAATACATTTTCTGTCTTTTCTCAGTCTAGAAGGCACCAAATTAAAAAATAATTTCACATTTCTACTACATTAATGACCCAGTTTAAATACAGATTCATCTTCCCAGCGCTGAAGAACCCCTTTAAGCATTTCTCTGAGAAAAGAACAGAACGGCACTGAAGTCATTCTTAAAAAGGGAAGATGTGTTCAGAGTTTAGCCGACCGGATACGGCGAATGTTTAATCTGTCAGCGAGCTCTGCTTCACCTTCGTTGCTCTGGTTGGTTGTAGCGCTATCCTATCGCGTGCAGAGGGAGTTTGACAGACAACCGTTTATCCCGCCCCTCAGATTGAGCCGTCAATGGAGAGTGCCCAGACCCAACATCTTGATGTGGGTCTGGCTTGTCAGGCTAAGCATCATATTCATTCACGCTGAAAGGCTAAGCCAAAGCCCAAGTCACGTAATGGCAAATTACTGGTGAGGAACGTAGTTTTAGCAGTTGTATGCCTCCACTAAACGATGTACTGCGCCTTTAAATAAGCCAGTTCTAGATTGAGGAGGTTTCTGCCGTTTGCTCATTTTGCTTTTGTTCTGGAGTACCTCAGGGCTCTATTTTAAGCCCTTCAGTCATTTTGTAAATTTATAAAATAAAACACATCAATCTAATTGCCCATTAGCAGGTCAGCCAGAAAAAGCTCAAATGGTCTGCTTCTACATGTATAAATACTTAATTGTTCGCTCAAAAGAGCCATTCATGAGCTTAAATCATCAAATCACATAAAGCTAACTTCTTTCTTTCTTTTTCCACGAGTGAGCGTGGAATATAAACATGGGTTTGATGATCTTTTTGCAGCACTTGAAGTGCAAATTAAAACACAGTGAACAGAAATCTGTGTGGCAACATGTGACCTTTTTCTCCAAGCTTTGACTTGTGCTGGCAATCATTTATTTTTTCGGGAGGAACGGTTCGTATTAATGAATGTCCAATGTATTTTGTATTATTTTAAGGACATTTCTGTTTACCCTTTGCTGTTACAATACTACAGTTAAATATTAAGAAAACTAGCATTCATAGCCGGATCAGTACAGGTTTCTTTGGTAATGAGAGATTGATTGCTTGAGACTTTAGTCATCCTTTATTACTGTTCTCTGGCCTTCTTCACTATTAAATAATACACCCTGGTAACGCATGACTTGTGTAGCGTACCTGTCACACATGGAGTAGTCTAGAATAGGAAGATTGTCTCCTTTTGGGTTATTCTGCAGTCAAACGGTCAAGAGACAGCAGCTCCTAAAAATAAGCAGAAGGACCGTGTCATGTGATTGTTAGCTAGCAGCTATGATCAGACACAACGTTGAAAGTATAATCATACCAAAGAAGAATATTTAGAGAGGTCAAATGAGGGGTCATGTTTAATCACGTAAACCCCTCCCCCTGAGGCCCACTTATGGTCGTCAAGGTTTCTTACACCCAAAACCATTGTGATTTACTTTCTCATGACCGTTTTCCACCCCCTCTTTGAAATAAGCAGTCCATTTTCTGCCTTTGAATAAGTCTGCACATGTCTCCTTTCAATGTTCACCAATTCATTCGATCAGTGCAGTTTTCCATGTGATTTAATTCATATGTTTAACCCTTGTGCGTCCTTGTGGACATTTTTGTGTGTTTTTTATTTGATAACATTGCTTGTGTTAATGTTAACTGCATATAATTTGCCACAGGTGTGTATTTCTATTGGAATTTTAATATTTAACCACCATTTCCTTTAAAAAATATATATTTTGCTCTAGGTACACAAAATACTCACACTCAGGCCCTTTAGGACAGAAATGTCCACATTGAAACCCATTTAAACAGCTATTTTAATCCCGTTGCCATTTAACTATAAAATGATGCAATCCTTATTAATAGGCTTTTATTCTGTTGACAAGGCTTCAACATTTTAATTTTTACTATTTTTTACTAGATGGTGCCATTTTTTCAGGTTTGGCGTATAAAGCAAATACTGACTTTATTCCTGTTTTTTGTTTATGCAAATTATAAAGCCAATTTGATAAATTATGCAGCTCTAACTGTGTGGGTGTGTTGTTGGTATGGATGTCAGAGTGTGGTGTGTATGTATGTAATAAAAAGAATAGTGTGTAGGTGTGCATGCATGTGTCTGTAATATATGAGAGAGAACAAATGACAGATGCAGCCGCTGTGCACCGGAGGAGTCTGCTGGCCTCTAGTGGGGAACAGGTGGCACTGCGCCCAAACACAATCTCACTGAGAGCTCATTTTTTCAGATATCAACCTCAAATTTGAAACATCTTTGATTTTCTAGTTTTAGAGCTCAACATGTTTTTACAAATATATATTGTTTTATAAAATATTATTCATAAATCATTTTCATAAACTTCTAAAACTTATTTTGTTTCACTTTTTAAACTTTTCTGACTTCAACAATAATCTGCCAAGGGTCTTCTTTAAAATGAGACCAAACTGTGCTCCCAAGATTCATTTTTTTTTTTTTTTATGTGAGTTTTTCGACATGGACATTTTTGTCCTCTATGAACCTATGCGTAAATTTTTTAAATGAATGCACAAGGGTTAAATCATCTGACCAGCAGCGTTTTATCAGCGCTCTTCGAATGTGATTTCACCGCACTGCTCTTTGAGTGACAGGTGGATTGCCGTTTGTCTGCTGTCTGTTATTAATTGCATCACCTAAGCTCCGCCCACGTTCCGCCTCTTTGCCCATTTTCTGTTATCCGCCGTTATCTGGCAAGATGGCGATGGCCAGCTCATCTACTTTATGCTTCAAAATGGCTCTTCAGAATCCTATTGGTGACGTAGCGGACTCTACGTCCACATTATTTATAGTCTATGGCTTTAGCATATCTTAGCCTTTTCACCCTGTTCCCCTTCCAAAAAAAGTGGTTTCTCGGCTGTCCCGCTTGAACAAACGACCATTCCTGATCCTGGTCGAGTTGGCATCCCGATGAAGCTGCCAGATGCTAAGCTAGGACTGGGAATCATCCGGCCTCTCACAAAAGAAACGCAGAAACTTCTCATCAAGTTTTCTTGGCCTTCCAGTCCTTTTTTTGTTTTGTTCTTGTCCTCTCCTGATTCTTCAAATGTCTTTATAACCGCTTGAATACCTCATCTTGAGGATCCAGTTTGTTTGCTGGTTTCCCTTTGAGAGTGGCCTTGCTGATGCAAAAGTGTGATTTTATTATTTTATTTTTTATCTCTTGTTGATTTCTGTGACCTTTGGCATTCTGAATGAAATAATATGATTGAAATTGGTCTTGTTAACAAGCTTCCAATACATTAAACCCACACAGCATGTGTGTATAATGCTCAAATCTGGTGTAAGAGTCCTTTTTCAAAACAGTACTTTTGAGATGAAATAGCAGCACAAAAACGTGACATTTAATTAGGGATCCATTCCGTTTAGGTTTTTCGACAGCCAGGCTCCTGCTATTGCTCGAGTGTAAGGGAAAGTCACACTAAACTCGCCACTTTAGCCTATAGAAGCTGTTTTTAAGCATCAGTAAGGTACTCAAGGCTAGTGTTGTATAGTGAATAAGTCACGGCTGAAGGGTGTTGTTAAGCACAAGTAAATAAAAACGCCAAACAAATATGTATCATGAAGTTAAATCATTAAAATCCTTCTTTCCACTGGAAGAAATAGTCCCTGACTGTGAACAGCAACAGAAGTTAGATTATTACGCCATTACACTCTTTATGAGTGAGTCAGTCAGCAGTAAAGACTTTTATATTGAAAGGACTGAAACGTGTTTTAACACGGAGCAAGACTCAACGGGCAAATGCTTTGACTGGCACTGTCAGTGTCAGGACACGGGAAAACCTTTACCGTTAAAAGGACACATAGACAACGCAGCGGACATTCAAACTGATGTTTGTATTATGACTGACCTGAAGGAAAGTGCCTAAGTGTCTTTCATTGAATGTGCATAATGTGGACGATAGACGGCTGACCGTCATCCCGATGGAGAGAAACCATCTTAATGCCAAAATTAAATGTTTTTAATTAAATAGAAATCAAATTAAATTGAGAATATAACTGATGCATAAGCTATTTTAAATACTGCAGTCAATGAGAGATGTGACGTGTGTTACACACAATGTTAGCTTTGTGTTAAACCTCTGCATTTAACTTCAAATATTTTATTTTGTACAAGAAACTGCATAAGCTTCAAAATAAAATATTGGAAAGTGGTCATATGAACTACACGAACGAACGTTTAAAAAACAATATGCAAAATCTAAATTGAATAGCTCCATAACGGATTAAGAAAAGTGTGTGAAACCGGTATACAAAAGTGCGGATGAGTAATTTAGTTGGGTTGGAAAAAGAACTAAATTATAGTTAAGTATAAAACAAATTATGCAAAGATGTATATTAAAATAAAGCTCTTCTTAAGTTGAAGGAAGCTTTTTCCCCTCATGTGAAAACAAAAGGCCTAACTTATAGAAATTAAGCGCGGGATAAACATTTTACATTTTACAAACTGAATAGGTGATGGTTACAGATTAGGCCACCGTAATTCTGAACCTTCTGACTGTTGTCGTAAATGTTTCTTAAAAAAATCAATGATATCTGTCCACTGGAACGCTATGGCTTTTAAAATGGTGTATTTAAAGCAATTATTTTTCAAACGGATGGAATTAGAAACACAGGTCTGCCCTTAACAAAAGCCTGCTCCAAATAAAGCCGGATCCCTTCTGCAGTTCAGGCAGATAAAGGCCCCGCCGGTCTTTACTTGAGGAATTACGGGACGTGTGAGAACCGCTTGCTGAATCTGTGAAAATGTGAATCTTTTTAATTAAATAAGAGGGATCATACAAGATGCATGTTATTTTTTATTCAGTGCTGTCCTGAATAAGATCATTTACATAAAAGATGTTTGCATGCAGTCCACAAGACAAAAAAAGCTGCATTTATGCAAAGACCTCGTTCAAAAGTGTGTGAAGCCTTGACTCTTAATCCTGTGTGTCGTTCCCTGATGATCAGCGTGCGTGTGTGTGTGTGTGTTACACGTTGTATAAATTCAGCTATTTTTTAATGTAAAATATCATTAGTCAGCACAGTACTAAATATAAAATGACATGCATTTGTATGATCCCTCTTTTGTTAAAGGTCCCGTTCTTCACGATTCCATCTTTCAAACTTTAGTTAGTGTGTAATGTTGCTGTTAGAGCATAAATAATACCTGTAAAATTATAAAGCTCAAAGTTCAATGCCAAGCGAGATATTTTATTTAACAGAAGTTCCCTTTCAAAGCCGACAGCGAGCGGCCGGTTTGGACTACACCGCTGCACTTCCTGCTGTAATGACGTCACTAGAACCGTTTGTTAACTAAAGCTCCGCCCACAGGAATATGCAAAATAGGGGGCGTGGTCTCGTTGCTCTCCCGCGTGGAGAAGAGCGCACATTTAGCGCTGGCATCTCCCCGTTATGGTTAGAGGCGGGACCTTTCCGGGCAACGTGCGCTAACCTGCTGTCCAATCACAACACGGGAAGCGCTGGCCCAATCAGAAGTCGTTACGTGTTTCTGAAGGAGGGACTTCATAGAACAAGGAAATCATCAGGCTGTTTTTAGGACAGAGGAAACAGCGCTGTACAGATAAGGCAATTGTGTGAAAAATACTGTTTTTTTACACGCGAAACATGAACTCATGTTATATTGCACACTGTAAACATAATCAAAGCTTCAAAAACACGCGAAGAACGGGACCTTTAAAAGAGCGGTTCACAAACGTTTTCTTACACTCGCTCACTCGATCTTTCTCTCAAAATACTCTACGTAAAACAGTAAGCAGCAATAAACAATATCAATGAGAACAAACGTATGTTTACGTCGCTAAGAGCGGTTGCTACGGGTGTCGTGCAGGGATTGACCAATGAGAGTCGAGGACTTGAACCAAGTGTTTTCTAGTACTGCATACAAATCCTCGTTTTTATGGTTGTATTGTAGCGAAGAGATTGAGAAATATGCTCATTACACATCAATGTGGATCAAAATATTGTTTGGGTTGCTTCGGAAAAATTGTGAGTGCTGGAAAAAGCTGAATGTTATTATTTTGAAATGCATTATTATTAATTGGTCAGTTGTTGTGGTGTTTGTTTGTAAAGGACAGCACTAATGGCGTCTCTGTTTCTCCTGCAGATTGCGAGCCCGAGGGGGTGTCAGATTGGTCGTTTAATGAAAATTGTCTCTTTTGCTGCTTAAGACGTGAAAAAGTTAAGGTAATTAATCTCACTTTTATTATCTATGTATTTCCACAAACAATGCATTAGCGATTTCACATTTCACTTTGAGTCATGCAATGTTTTCAGCCACTTTGAATATGTCTGTAATAGCTGGCTTTGAATAAAAGAAAAACACTGGCGATGCTCATTAACGCTTTCCAGTCAGATGACAGGTAATTGTTATCATAACTCTTTTAGTGTTTGCTAAGATATTACTTGACAACAGCTCTTCAGATGTTACAGATAACGGAGATTTTCTCTACAACAGAAAATCTTTCTTTGAAAGCAAATGTTGACTCATTTGAGCTGCGAACAATCACAGGCATATAGCACTGGCCATTTGTTAATGACGTTTAAATAGAATTGCTTCTGTCTTTTAATTAACTTTATTACATTTTTTTGTTCTCTAGGAAAATTTGGTTGGTTTGAGCAACCAAGTGTTATCAGAAGCGGACAGCTTCAAGCAAGAGCAGTCCAATATTAACAAACTTGAGAAGCAAGCAGAGGATTTCCTCAATGTTGTCTTCTACAGAAAGGGTAAGAACGGACACCAACGCAGCAAAGCAACTTTTTACTCCTTAAAGCTATTTGTTATAATCAAAGGCATTTACGGTGGGGAATTGAAATGATGCCCTTTTAAAATAAGACCAAATAATGATCACAAATTCCCTTGAAAACGATTAAAACCCCTTAAACTCAGAATATAAAGTGTGTAAAGCAGAAATGATGTTCTGCTGTAAAGACTAAAGACAGCTCTGAGTTCTTCTTCATCAGTCTCAGTGTTTCTCTCTGAAACTCCTTGTTTTATTTAAGGCCATAAAAGTCTTTAAAAGTATTATACATTGTAGATGACAGTTTATACACGTATCTAAATCTTTACCTAATTAAAACTCTAATTAGCACACGTTATTTTAATTATTCTTTTTTAATTAGCCTGTCAATTTTTGTAATTATTCTATGTGGATTTGCTTGTTCGCGTGACAATTCATGTTGTAAATATGACAGCTTATAACGTGCTGTCTCCCGCACACGAAAGGAATATATATATATATATATATATATATATATATATATATATATATATATATATATACCGATCAGGCATAACAAGAAGGGACCCCTGACCCGTCTCTGATGGACTCCACTAGACCCCAGAAGGTGTGCTAGGGTATCTGGCACCAAGATGTTAGCAGCAGATCCTTTAAGTCCTGCAAGTTGTAAGGTGGGGCCTCCATTGATCACTCTATATGAGTAATACACTATATGAGATATACAGAGGTTGAACTTCAAAACTAAAACACCTGGTTTTATACCACAGTAGTTTATTAGTATGGTGTAGGGCCTACTTTTGCAGCCAATCCTGCATCAGTTGGTCTTGGGAATGACAGACACAAGTCCTGCACAGTGGCCACGGGGATTTTGAGCCGTTCCTCTTCCACAACAGAGGCCAGGTCACTATGGGACACTTTCTGACTCGCTCCCCATGAAGCTTGATCTGGTGACTGCGCAGACCCTGGTAGATGTTCAACCTTACTTTCAGGCTCATCAGACCAGTCCGTCACCAGTCTTACTGTGTGTATTGGTGCATTACCCTCTTCAGGGTACAATGTTTGAACCATCGGGTGCACAGTATGGTTCAGTAGTCCTTAGCTGTGACGTCCCATCAAGCACAGTCGGGAAAAAATGGCATGATATTACATCGAAACCATCACTGATCCACCTGTGCTTTTCTCTGAACAGCAACAGTCTGGCTTTCGGATGGATGTGGGTAAGACAGTGAATGTGGACTCTGAGAACAACACGTTTCATCAAGATTTGGCACCAATGAAACCGACATTCGGCATTGGCACGAGTGACCAAAGGTTTGGCTATAGCAGCCCGACCATCAAAATTGACTCCCGGCGAACAGGTTTGGTGGAAAAAGGAGAGTCTAGGTGTTCATTCTGCAGTGAGTTGGCTGTAGTTTTATGTTTTTCTGATATAATCCGGGTTAGTACCTGGACATCTGAAGCTTCTGACATTAAGTTATGCCGACGTTACCCTGAATTATCTCATAGCTCTCGATAGACTGCAAAGACATGCTGTCCTGGTCTCAGATGAAGCCAGCTAGACACGCACCAACAATTTCTGCTCTTCTGATCTCTGAGATGTCTCCCATTAGGTTGTGTTGATTGTAATATTTCATGTTCAGCTGTGCTATTGCTCTGATAATTCAATCTTCACACTCGGCTCGTGAAGATTGGCCAGCAGACGTGCATATATATAGGCATGAAACCAACACTATATTGGCCACTGTTTGTTTCATTGTCCGACTCCTGTATATATGTATGTAGACTGATCAGGCATAACATTATGACCACTGACAGGTGAAGTGAGTAGCACTGATG
This sequence comes from Pseudorasbora parva, assembly GCF_024679245.1. NCBI lineage: Eukaryota > Metazoa > Chordata > Actinopteri > Cypriniformes > Gobionidae > Pseudorasbora > Pseudorasbora parva. Next base: position 42,212,042 of record NC_090185.1, read on the forward strand.
ATCTCTTCATCACGGCTCCTGTTAGTGGGTGGGATATATTAGGCAGCAAGTGAACATTTTGTCCTCAATGTCGATGTGTTAGAAGCAGGAAAAATGGGGATGAGTGTAAAGCGTAAGGATTTGAGCAAGTTTGGCCAGATTGTGACGGCTAGAGGACTGGGTCAGAGCATCTCCAAAACTGCAGCTCTTGTGGGCTGTTCCCGGTCTGCAGTGGTCAGTATCTATCAAAAGTGCTCCAAGAGGACCAGTGGAGAACCGGCCACAGGGTCATGGGCGGCCAAGGCTCATTGATGCTCGTGGGGATGAAGGCTGGCCCGTGGGGTCCGATCAAACAGACGAGCTACTGGAGCTCAAACTGCTCCAGAAGTTAATTACTCGGGGAACACATGGCCCCAGGATGCACTATGGGAAGAAGGCGAGCCGGCGGAGGCAGTGTGATGCTTTGGCCAATGTTCTGCTGGGAAACCTTGGGTCCTCCATCCATGTGGATGTTACTTTGACACGCTCCACCTACCTAAGCATTGCTGAGACCATGTTCAGCCTTTGATGGAAACGGTATTCTGGTGGCTGTGGCTCTTCCAGCAGGATAATGCTCCTGACACAAAGCACAAATGCTTCAGGAATGGTTTGAGGAGCTCAACAACCAGTTTGAGGCATTGACTTGGCCTCCAAATTCAACAGATTTAAATCAAATCGAGCATCTGTGGGATGTGCTGAAACAAACAATGGAGGCCCCAGCTCACAACTTACAGAACTTAAAGGATCTGCTGCTAATATATTGGTGCCAGATACCACAGCACACCTTCAGGGGTCTAGTGGAGTCCATGCATTGACGGGTCAGGGCTGTTTTAGGACCAACACAATATTAGGAAGGTGGTCATAATGTTATTCCTGATCGGTGTATGTGTCCAAGATAAGTGTTTTGAGGTTCAAATGTTCTCAGGTTGCTTTCCTTCCTTGCGGTGTGTATTTGATGTTTTAAAGGGTTTTCCCTTTAGGAAATGTTTTCACAGCCGAGTCTGCCGAGTCCAGTGGCTTTGATTTTTAACAATGGCAGTGACCCAAGCGTATTGTGAAACAGTTATAACAAGGAGGCAGTTTATAAGATATAAAATTCATAGAAGAGAAAATTTAAGGAGAGAGGTTTTAGTCACATATTAACTTATATTCATGCTCACCCGGCCGTTTAGAGACTCAAATGTGCGTGAAGAAGGGTTATTATAGTTTAATAAAAATAAAACCATAAAGGGCATCTTGTTACTATAAAATAAACGTTAACTGGTTAAAAAAAAAAAAACAGTGCAGGAGATATTAAAAAATAGATGTAATAACATGACAAAAACAGCAAAATAACTGAAAATATTAAAATAGATATTAAAAACTATAGCATCTCAATAATGGTAAAATTACACTGGTTTAAAATTTGAGCAGTAAACACCATTGGGACTTTTATATGTTACAGCTAAAGTGAATTTCTCTACATCTTGAAGTAAAACATACAGTTTGCTTCAGGAGGTGGACAAAGGACACAACTTCATTACTGGTCAAATATTACTCCGTTACAAGTCAAAGTTGTAAAAACTGATTTTTACTGGAGTAAAAGTACGGAATTATTTGTTTTCAAAAGTACTTGCATATCAAAAGTAAATTCCCTTATATATCTCAGCGCATTATTGTATTCTAGTTGTATAAATGCCCATTATGCCATCATGGTTTAAGCCAGTCAGTGACGCTCCATCTGACACACTAGCAGACGACTAACTTAAACTCATTTAAATACTAAAGTTACAAAGCTCTTTATAAAGCTGCTGTCACTTTAAGACCGAACGCACGGATCCAATACACTGATACACATCTGATATTCTCACACTGTTCACCTTCACTGAAGACAGAATCAACTTTGATTATGTGAATACTCCACTAAATGAGCATTTGGACATCCGTCTTCTTCCATTTTGCTGTAAACTATAAATCAGTGTTTAATAAATGCTGTGAAATCATTGAACTTCACGAGACTCTACAAGAGTGATTCCTGAAAGGCTTTCTGCAAAAACCCAAACACCTTTTAAAGAAGAAAAAAATCATCACTGACTTTCAAAGCTGCGACAGAAACGACTTTCCACTTCGAGGACCTTTATAGAAATGTAGTGGAGTAAAGAGGACGATATTTGTCTTTCAGATGGAGTGAAGTTAAAGTCAGAAGATTACAGAAAAAATAATACTCCAGTAAAGCACAGATACTCAAACAGTGAACTTCAGTACAGGACTCGAGGAAATGTGCTTAGTTATCGTCCACCTCTGGACCTGTGTAGAGCGGTTCTAGAGCGCAGTTCTGGAGCGGTTCTAGAGCGCTGTTCTGGAGCGGTTCTAGAGCGCGGTTCTGGAGCGGTTCTAGAGCACGGTTCTGGAGCGGTTCTAGAGCGCGGTTCTAGAGCGCGGTTCTGGAGCGGTTCTAGGGCGCGGTTCTGGAGCGGTTCTAGAGCGCTGTTCTGGAGCGGTTCTAGAGCGCGGTTCTGGAGCGGTTCTAGAGCGCTGTTCTGGAGCAGTTCTAGAGCGCGGTTCTGGAGCGGTTCTAGAGCGCTGTTCTGGAGCGGTTCTGGAGCGGTTCTAGAGCGCTGTTCTGGAGCGGTTCTAGAGCGCGGTTCTGGAGCGGTTCTAGAGCGCGGTTCTGGAGCGGTTCTAGAGCGCTGTTCTGTACTTGAGTGAATGTGCTTAGTTCCTGTCCACCTCTGATTGCTTCTGTTATGTCTCCCAGCAGACCTCCCCAGATTCACAGACCCCCACATTCCTCTAGTGGCTCGTGAGATCATGCAGCGAATGATCCGACAGTTCGCTGCCGAATATACCTCAAAAACCAGCTCAACTCAGGACGTACCCCAACCCCAGTCCCAGCCCAACGGCACCAAGGACCAAAGCCTGCCGAAAGCGCCCTCGCTGGACCCGGAGGCCTCCAGCCCGGCCCCCGGTTCCGGCCCCGCTGCCTCCGCACAGAACCCCGTCCTCAGCAAGCTTCTCATGGCAGACCAGGACTCGCCGCTGGACCTCACCGTCAAGAAGCCAGAAACCCAGCCCAGCGAACAAGGTCAGGCCGCGCTCCTTCATAGGGACTGCTTTTCTTCATTAGCATCGTCAGAAACGTGCTCTCTGAAAGCAAGTCTTTATTTAGGCTACTGAATATTTGGGGAAAAAATACCTATTTAACAAAGATATACACTGCAAAAAATGCTCTTCTTATTTACTATTTTTTTTCTCGTTTTCAGTCCAAATATCACAAAATTCTTAAATCAAGATGCATTTACTAGATCAGTAAAATTACATAAGATATTTTTTCTTGTTTTCTGGGGAAAAATATCAAAATGAAGTGAGTTTTTCCTTAAAACAGGCGAAATGATCTGCCAATGGGGTGAGAAAAATAATCGTATTTCTGATTGAGACGAAAACAAAAAACATTTCAATCAGAAATAAGATTATTTTTCTCACCCCATTGGCAGATCATTTTGCCTGTTTTAAGCAAAAACTCACTTCATTTAGATTTTATTTTTAAGAAAACATTGAAAAATATCTCATGTCGTTTAACTTGTATAGTAAAGTCATCTTTATTTAAGAATTGTTATATATTTGGACTGGAAACAAGACAAAATGACTGAGTAAGAAGAGCATTTTTTGCAGTTTAAATAAGTAGGAATGGGCAATATGGCCAAAAAATTAAAAAAAAACTCTGTATTTTTTGGTTGAAAGGCGATACATGGTATATATTTGGATAAAAAAAATCTTTAATAATAATTTTATTTCACATCGTGTCCAATGATATCCTAAAACCAATGTTGATGTTGAAGGCTATAAACAAATACAGTGAATGTAATGTAGGCTACGCAATATATCAGTGCAGATTGGGGGTTTACAATCTAAAAACAAAAATAATTATTTTAAATTCACTAAACTAAAAATTAAAATAAAAACAAAAGCATATTAGCCTATATTTATATATTACCCCATTATAATGGTCACTTTCATAAAAATATACTTACATTTTGGTTTAAAATTCCACATATGGCACATTTATTGTCTAACAACAAGTATTTTAGAAATAAAGTAATAAAAGTCTTTATTTAGGCTACTGAAGATTTGGGAAAATGTTAAATACCTATTGAACATGGATATAAATAAGGCAGCGGCTATTTGCACTAGTGGAAATTTTCTTAATGATAATTGGTATTTGCACTAAGAGAAAATAACAATAGATGCCATTTACACCAGATGTTCATAACAACTAGATTATATCTACACGCAGTGAAAATAACATTATTATTAGCGATAGATGATATACCCTAAGTGCAAATAGCTGTTTTATTTTTTATTGATTTTACATGTGGTTTGCAATATTTGGAAATATGTATAAATAAACATTAAATTTATTGTATTTATTAGCAATAGCATAGATTGAAAATAAATTAATTTAAAATGACAAAAAGTATGAAATATTAAAGGTTAGACTGGGTAACAGGTTTGCATATTGATGTGTAAGTTACTGTCACTATTTTGGGATCAGATGTTGGTTTCCATTTACTTTAATTAAATTATTATAAAAAATATTAATTTGTTATTAATTTTTTCCCAAATTCATTGTTTTCCAAAAAGCATGTCTATACATTTGAACATAAATGTATTTAAAGTTATCAAAAATGACATGTTTAGGGCTCTATAAAATACATAAATAACAAATAGCTGTGGTTTCTATTTACTAATGATCTAATAATCAATGATCCGTTAGCCAAACGCTTTACTGATTTGCACCACTGAAAACGTTGAATTATGGGCGTTTTTTGTTTTGTTTTGTTTTTCTTGTTTGGCACAACAAGGCACACTATCTGCACTTAGTGTGAATAGACACTCCATTTACATAATCAAGGCATGTATTACATTACAATAAACATACAATAAACAGCAATAGATGAATTAGTGTTTTTGTGCAGATGCTAAAAGATGTCTAAAATATTAAAATACAGATATGCATGTGTGTAAATTAATTGCACTGACACCGTTTTAAGAAATTGTAAAATCATGCTTTAAAATCACTTTTGGCCAAATTTACATTGGAAACAAAGTAATATGAAATATATTGAGTCCGCTTGCAAGCTTTTGAGACAGAATGTTTGGTCTTTGTACGTGAGATTGCCGTTAGGAAACTGGATATTGCAGTGTTTGCAACAACCGTGCGGGTTACAGACATGATTTTAAGTGGAAGCAGAACCTCATAAAGAGCATGTGAAGTTTGTTCAAGACGGTAACCTATCAAAACGTTGGGTCTGTGAATGGTTCGATGATTTGATTCAGTCTGGTCAACTGATTTTGTGTTAGTTTGGTCTTAGAATATGACAACGTTTTATTTGCAGATGGAGTCCTTGACCTCTCAACTAAGAAGAACCATAGTCATGGTAGTGTCTCAATGAAAAGCTCTCATGGTTTCTCAATCATGCCCACAGTTAAGGGGTAAGAAGTCTTTTTTTATTTTGTTTTTCTTTGTTAAACAATCACAGCTTTCCATTTAGGTGCTGCATTGAACACATGGCATTTTCACAAAGTCCTTTGGCTTTGTTACCATCCCAGGCATGTCTGTTGTACACATGAGCTTTCAGTCCCATCAACTAGACGCTTATTTTATATTTCGTATCTGATGCAGAAACATCACCTGACACAAAAATAAGATCCGATCCGATTTGAGTCATTGAATATTAATCTGCCGATACCGAGCCCCAATCTGATACTTGTATTTTATATACAGTATAAATATATATACATACATTTTTGCTAAATTTATATACAAAAGACACCCAAAAAGTGCCCTTCTACAGTGAAACTAGTATAAATCTGGTACAGAACGGTGTGTTTTTACAGTAAAGAACTGTATTTGTACCATGGGCTAGAATTAAATGTCATAATTTAGCTGATTTGAAAGAACAGAGCACCCAGAGTAATCCAAGTGTCATGCTGGTAGTTTATGGATAACCCTCTGTGGGACCTTCAGTTTCCTGCTTAGACCATCAACTTTCTGTTTCCTTTCTGTACTAAGACACTTTACTGAGGTACAGACGATGTGGCACATTTCCTCAGAAAAGGTACATTCATTGTACTATTATTTTTGTTCTCTGAAAGATACAGAATGGTATTGTGAATGATCATCTATGAAACCACACAAATAAGGTAGAACAATTTTTTTTAATCAAATGGTCAAACTACATATTACTGTACATGAGCATGGTTTGCAATATTTGGCAATATGTATAAATACACTTTACATTTATTTTATTTTTTTAGCAATAGAATGAAAATAAATTAATTAATTTAAAATGACAAAAAGTATGAAATATTAAAGGTTAGACTGGGTAACAGGTTTGCATATTGATGTGTAAGTTAATCTGTCACTAGTTTGGGACCACATGTTGGTTTCCATTTATTTTCCATAAATTAAAGTAAAAATATTAATTTGATATGAATTTTGGTAATGGGGTTAAATGATTGAGCTTGACAAATGCAGTCAATATTGCAATTTGTGTAAATATCAAGAATATTCAACAAGTTGGGCCCTATGAATTATTTTTTCCCAAATTCATAATTTTTTCTTCAAAAAGCATGTCTATACAATTTAATACAATTTTGGAAACAACTAAATATTAAGTGTATGGTATTTAAAATGAATGAATCATTATAAATAGTTATATATAGGGGTGTAACGGATCGGAGTTGACAGCACATTGTTTGCTTTAAATCAAACGTGTATCGATGCGAAGATTAGTAATTCCACCACAGATGCTTATAATGTAAAGTCCTCTCGGTTTCAAAGTCAGTAATGATGGAGGATAATATAATAGAGAGCACTCGTCCTTTCTCAGGGCTGGAAAAACAAAGGCAGGATCTCTTGGGAAAAGATTTTAAAAAATGAAAGAAAAGACGAAAGTCGGCTGTTTTTGTGTATTGTAGGTTCTAATTTAAAATGTTTGTAATTTTACCATAATCTAGCCTATGTTTCTAAAGTTGGTACGATAGGCTATATAAATATAAAGGAATGAATTGAATAAAACATGATATCTATAAAAGAGTGTTTAGTCCTACAAAGAGATTTGCAATGATGACAAGCAATGTTTAGCTACAACTTCTGGATTATAAATAAAAAATCTTCTGAAAGTAATGATAATGAATTAATGAATAAAAATAATGAATATATGTTGTGTGAAACAGGCGTGAGAGATCTACTCTCTCTGCTGAGAATGTGGACATCCGAATCTTTAAAAAAACAACAACAAAAAAACTAGTCATTATAAGCTCAGGCCCATTTTCACGTTTAGGTTGATTTTCATGTTACACTTTAACAACTGAGTAAAATTTGTTCCCTTTCAGTCGGTCACGTTCTGACGTACGTCTCCGTTCCCTCCTTCAGGGAACGAGGGTTACATACGTAACCGAGACGTTTCCTTTCAGTCGGTCACATTCGACGTACGTCAGAACTAGACCGACGAATGGCGACGGGATGTACGTCTCCGTTCTCTCCTTCAGGGAACGAGGGTTACAGACGTAACCAACGAATGGGGATCCCCATTCGTCGGTCTAGTTCTGACGTACGTCTCCGTTCCCTCCGTCTCCGTTCCCTCCTTCCCTCCTACTTAACTGAGACGATTTATTCAAAGTTATTTTTTTATTTATATTTTTTAAACCATAACCATATAGGTTATTTTTGTTAACACCAAAAGTTCCTTGTTAACCTATAAACCATATAGGTTATGTTAACACCAAAAATGTTCATCTAATAAATGGAAAGCGTATACAAATTGTCTCCTCCACCTTTTTTCTGATCCGAAAAAGGACTTGAGATTTGTGATCCGTTACACCACTAGTTATATAAATTTTTTATCAGTTTATCACGATTATGTGTAAGTGAAAATGTTTGGCATTCATTGTTGTATACAGTGGTAAAAGTGGTATTTATTTACTCTTTACAAATATTAATGGGACACCGAAAAGATTCCTATTGAATTTCTTGGAGACAACAGAATAGTTCCTTTTCTATTGAGTACAAGACTTCCTTCCAGTATCATAACACATTCTCACATATGAACGTTTTATCTTTTCACGAATCAGGCGTTCCCAGAGAGCTGAGCACAACTATCGAGATGTTGAGGACGAGGATGGCTTGCCACCGAGAAGCTTGCACGATGGGATCAGGGAGAACTGTATTGGTTCTGAACTCCTCAAGCCACCATTGGCCCGTTCTCTCCTCATTAAAGAGGAGCTCCTGAACCAGAAACACCGCCTCCTTGGCCAACCCACGCCTCTTTCTTTGGCTAGCCTAGAGTCCGTGGGTCTCCTCAACAGCCAGGCCCAGTCGCTTCTGGCACGCGATGGAGCATGGGGGAAATCGCACCTAGACGGCCTCCTGAAGCTCAAACAAATCGGAGGCAATCTTAGCGAGCTAAACGACCTGCCTCTTTTCCAGGAGAACCAAGGCCTGTTCTCCAAGGTTACAAAGTCCCACGAAACCGGCTCCATCACGGTAAAGAAAGAGCCAGGACATTCCCCTCCGGTGGACTTGAAGATCCCTCAGGTCAGAGGCATGGACCTGTCCTGGGACTCCCACGGGAACACTTCGGATCTCTATGGATTCAGCTCTATCGCTATGAGTAACGTGCATTCAGAGAACGCGCTCAGTAGGAAGCTGAGGGCAATCTTGCCAAAGCAGAGTCGCCGAGCCGCTCTCGGAGGCCTTTTGGATGGAGGAGGCGTGGGCGAATATTGGGGTGCAGACCTCGAACCGCCAAACCTGGGACCCCAGTACCCAACATCAGACCCAGAGGCGGACCCAACCGGATCCAAACAGCCCCGGAAGAAACGGGGGCGATACCGCCAGTACAACAGCGAGATTTTAGAGGAAGCCATTGCTGTGGTGATGGGTGGGAAGATGAGCGTCTCGAAGGCGCAAAACATCTACGGGATCCCACACAGTACCCTGGAGTACAAGGTGAAGGAGAGGATGGGCACACTCAAGAACCCACCAAAGAAAAAGCTCAAACTCATGATGAGGGCAGAGGGGCAAGACTCGGGGATTACGGCCGAATCCGAGTCCACGTCCGCCTCCACACCCATCGCAACGCAAGCGGATGTTGGGACAGGGGACAAAGTCGAGTAGATACACAGAACACCTCATAAACGTGGAAAAAGTTTTAGATTCTGACAGAAACAAAACAAAAAACTAAGATGATTTGGATTTGAGGATGGGGCTTTAATTGTGCCAATTTACTTGCAGTATCTGGGTGAGCACAACTGCAGGGATTGATGGGAGGATTTAAGCCTGATAACTGGGGATAAGAAACCAATTGGCAGTTATCAGTGGTCGCGTTGACACTGCAAGCATTTGCTGAAGTTTCTCACAACATAAAGCAACAAATGCGTACTAAAGCCATAAGAGAGTATCGACAGAAAGACATTGTATTAAACACGAAAAGCAACCCTTTGTTCACCCCTTCATCTGAACTTTGCGAGCTGCGCCATTAGTGCTCACACCATTTTGAGAAATGAGAAGTGGGGTTTGAAGGGTTACGTGCGAAGCTGGAAAAAAATGAATTTATCTCCTCTGATTGGTAGGTTTATGAAATTATTCATGATCTTTTAAAACTAATTTATTTCAAATGGAGTTGACGAGCATTCTCACCAGGGATCCGTCCTAGGCCCGATTTTCTATTAGCAGGTAAAAACAATTGCTTTCAACTCTGTAGTTTCCTCCTTTTATATTCTGCACCATTGAAACAGACTAAGAATTAGACACGTCCATTTTAAAAAATGAAGCTTAAGATTAGTCATTCAGGGATGCATGTTTGTGATGTTGAAAAGAGTTTTTTTTTTTTTTTTTACTTTACTGTAACTAAACTTTTCTTTAACTCTAGCGCTTTCTTTTGCACTACACTTTCAGTCTGGCGCTCGCCAGAGCCTAAATCTGGCAATTAGACCTGATTACCTCGACACTGCTTGCATTACGCACTTACTGTTCTGTCTGGCATACTGCATAATACTCATTTTACAGTAACTCTACTCTTTCCCAAAAGGTTTCCAAAACCCACGAAGGGACAGTGCGGACTCAAACCACACAGGACAGGAACGTGTTTCTACTAAAATGAATCGAGGGAGGGTGCGTGCAGTCGATTTCCGGCTGCTCCCTCGTCGCTGCTTATAGTCAGTCGCTGACGTGTATATTTATAAAAAGAAAAGCATTTTTCGCAGAGGGTTGGTTTCGGGGAGGGGGGAAATGTAGGTCGGGTTATGACCATGTAACCCTGTTATATTAGAAATTTGCATTCTTTCAGAGAGCCAATTATTGTCTCTGAATCCTCATGTAAAACTCAGGGCAACTGAGACAAATATAGCGATCATGTTTTTAGAGAAACAATGCATCTTGCCTACTTGAACTGGAACCTGTGACACACTCTCAGTAAATGAGTTGGGTCAGGGGGCAGGGCTTTAAACCGGGCGTAGGTTGGGTCGAGCTGAGCCATGGATTGCAGATATCGGTGGGATGTCATCGTTCCCAACACCTTGCCAAGATGGGAGATCTCTCTGAAAATAGCACTTTGTTAAAAAAAAAAAAAAATGAAAGCGAATATGTTTGGGTGTGTGTTTTAAAGTAGCTTTTGCAGTAGCAGATTGCATAAAGGAGATTTGCGAGATCAAAGGGGACGCGTTTCAACGACCCCCACCGTTCTGCAGCTTAGACCCAAACATGCTCATTTTGTTTTGGAAAAATTACCTCTTCAATACACAGTGGTCGACAGCTTGAGTCCTCAGATTTGTCTAGTGTTGCCTCACTGTTTATTGTCACATTGCCCCCCTTTCAAATCTAAACTGTGTCATCCGATGTATATAAAACCGAAAAAGCGCATAGATCTGTGAAGATTTCAAAGAGAAGGCTTTTGGATTGGCATGCTCCACTTTGATGTTGTTTGAAGGGCATTCTGGTATATCACTGCCTGGTGCTCACCCAGTCTGTGACAAAAATCAGACTTCAGGGTTTCTGATGGTGAAACTGACTCTTTGAAATGTACCTTTTATTTATTTCATTGTTTAATTTAAGCAAATGGCATGCACCAGTTCAGTGGACGCTGATTTACTTATTTATAATCGGACACTTTTGGTGGCCAGGTCTTTAAATGTGTTTCAGGCCCAGGGAATATTAAAGTCATTTCCCACCTTGTATGTATATATATTGGGCAATTTCCTACAACACTAAACCTGGTTGTCATTTTATTTTAATTAGCTTATCAAGTTTTGTTAGCTTTGTTTTATGACTTTGCATTATAGCCATGTGTGGACACACTACTGATATTAGTTGCTTTGCTATATATATATAATTCAGTTTATAAATTATGATCTGCACTTCTACAACTGATTCTGAAGCAAGTCGAAGGGAAGTCATATACAGTGTAAATCTGGCATCAAATGCACCAACACTTTACCAATGCTGAGCGTTTGAAGTGTCTAATTAGAGTTTAGTTTGGTCCTTTATCAATCAATCAAGTTATTTATTAATCAACGTGATGTAAAATAATTACTCTTGCCATTTAGACATCTTAACAAGTATTGTCTTGTTTTATGGTAAATAAAATAAAAAACATGTTTATTTATTATTAATATTTGAAACCCTTGAATTAAATTCGTCCTACCTACTGGCATATTATTTTTTTCTTGTTTTAAGTATACATTTTATTGGATTCTTCCAACTTTTACTGGAAAACAAGATTACTTTCCAGTGCAACTAGTAGGTACAAATAGTACAAGTAGATTCTATAATAATTGAACCTTTGCCCTTATAATAGGCACTTATGAATTATTGCACTGATGGCCATGACTGGAAGTTGTTTTGCAGCACTTAAATCTTTGCCAGTTTTTTTACCCAGGCAACATGGTGTCGGCTCAGATCCGGGCCACATCTGGTACATGTGGATTCAACGCGTGCCAGATGCGGGCCGGATCTGAGCCGACACAACATTGCTGTCTGGGTAAGAAAACCTCCCTATTGTCAATCTAGAAAGTTTTGAACTTTCGCATTGCTACTGTACATTCCTAATTTATCATCAGCTGTCAGACACACAATGGTGCATGCCATTTCTCCATATTTATTTGATTTGATTTCAATGATTAATGTATTACAGGGTTAACGGCTCCCCCTGTCCAAAAACATCCTCCTCTTAAAGAAATGAAACCGTCTTTACACTAATGAATGTACAACCGTTTTGGAATAACGTCTGAAAGTAGTGGTTTAGAAGATAAGGCACTTTCACATTTCATACTTTGAACAGACTGTTTTAGTTTCTCTCTTGCTGCTCGTTTCAGTAGTTTTTTTGTTTTTTGCACCTGTAGCCTTCAGTACTTTCGTATCTCAGGATAGATTCAGCAGAAGGGTTCGCAATATTCGTCAGTCGGATAACGATGCAGACATAACTACCTGAACAAGACGTGCACAGACATGTTATATTAACTACAGTCTCTGCACAATATACCTCATCCTTGGGAATAAATGCACCTTTCTGTGCCGCATCCTTAAATACCATTCAGGGGCACGTGGAAAAGGAGCAGTTAAAACTCTGGGAAATTGATTTTATTTTCCTCTTTCACCCTCTTGTGTTGTCTTCTATGAGAGGGATGGCAAGCGAGGCGTTTCATGTGTCTGACTGACCAATATTTACACCCTTTTCATTCAGGTACAGAAAAACCAATCACAAATTTCGCATCTTGCCAATAACGGGTCCCATCCTTTAAGTTAATCGCCAAGGCAGACGTGTGTTTTTCCTGGACTCAAATTGAGGTTTGAAGGGGAGAATATGGGACAGGTGGAAATGTTAACCTTCTGTTGTTTTTGTGCACTTGTTTTTAAACTGCATTCCAAAAATTTCAAGAGATACCTTTATATGGAAGAAAAATCTATACATATACAAATGAATATATTTATTTATTTTACTGTTGATCTTTTTATTTGTCTTTTTTTTCTGGTTGACATCGAAATGCTACACAAAGAAACGATGGAAATCAACGCCGACAGCTACAACCTCAGTTTCTGTACCATACGAAGTGCCATTTTGTTTTGTCTCAAGTGGTTCATGAAGATTTCCTTTCTCAGATAGCCTTTCATTTCCTTTGAGAAGTTGTTAAGCTCCACTGCATATCCACATAACGGCATTACCTCAGGTGAGATCTCTCCAGAGCAGCTGATTCTACACGCTTGTAGAAATCAGGACCTGTACTTGACTTTTACACGTTTCCAAAAACGCAACTAGGAAGCAGTTTATAAGTAACTCCAGTCACGTTTTTGTTTTTCTCCGGTGTATTTTAAAAACCGAACTGAACCACGGGTCTCTTTTTGAATACAACTTTAGCACACGTTCAGATCAACAGGGCACATATTTGTACTCCGCAAATAACACACACTCCAAACACCGTCTGGTCTACAGTTTTACACCGTCGGTGTGAAGTCTTCAAGTCAAACCTGTCGGTTGTGACATTAGAAAGAGTCTGAGAAGGCAAATATAGGCACTCCAAATGTCTCTTTACAACTGCCATTTAAATGCATATTAGAGGTTTAGTTGCATATGTTTTGTTTTTTTAAAGCCAGAATTATGCGATTCCTTCAAGTTTAACTTTTGTTTCCTATTGATTTTGGAGGAATGAAAGGGAATAGGCACACCTTTATTCAACAAAACACATTGGGAGAAACAAATTGTCGGCAAGTATTGTAGTCCAGTTCAATCCTAGATATCCATCAGACTGTCAATCTATGCACTCGAGAGTTTTCTGTGTTTGTGATCATATCAAGTAGTTTCTTCGTTGGCGATTTAATGGCGTTATATTCAGTGAATACGCTGGATATTTTATTACATTTAGATCAGCAGTATAGCTCAAAATAGCTGTTGTCATGGTACAGCTTGCAGCTCACGCCATGCTGAAAGACGTGTAGAAACATGTCTCAGTCTCTCAGAGAAAAAAAAGATGGAATATGCATTGCATACATTATGCATTTCAGTGGAGTATTCGTTTTGGTGGCATCCGGAGTGCCTGTCTTGCAGTGTTCAATCGCCATTGATAATTTGATAATTGCATTCAATCATCATTAAACGATTAAGCGTTGTTTACTAATTAATATAAACGATGATGAGCCGATGATATCCATTGATAATTGGTAACAACAATCGAAAATCATTAACCAAGGCGACTTACAATCGATATATTAGATTTATTGTACTGAATTGACTCAATTTCGTCTTGACTAAGTAAAAAAATAAATGCACATCCTTTTATTTATAGGTGAAGTGTGTCATTTCTGGGCATTGGTCATTGGTCCAACAAACAGATAACCACACCCCGACTCACGCGATTGGATGCTAATGCAAACAGATCGATGTTTTGTAAATGCTCCAGTGTTTTTCGGGGGGGGATCCACTCTAGCACACGCTCTTCATCTTTAAAAATGAGATGTTCCTGCATAGGTTTAAGAGAAACTGTGAATTATATGGAACAGAGCCATGAAGGGTCAACACCAGACCTCTGCTGTCTCTAGTAATGCGCTCAACGCTAGCTCGGAAAGCGGGCTTGATCAAATAGTCACCGTTCTTCTAGAGAAGTTGAGAGCCTTGGGCTGTTAAAGGGCTGCCCTTGTGATGCCATGACAATCTTGAAAGATCATTCACAAGTAAAGGTGTGCCTATTCCTCTCTCCCTTCAGGCAAAATCCTCATTCTTTTCTGTTACTTCGTCATAAACCTGGATTGTGCATTCTCAGTTTTTTAATATCTGACACAAGCGAAGAGTATATTAGATTGAGGCGTGATATTTCCAAGCTAGAGTTCTTCTGTGTGTACTTTTGTGTTGGTCTTGTTGGCATTGCATGCCTGAATCCGCTCTTGACCATTAGTTTCATCCATGACTGTTTCGACCCTGCAGTCCACCGAGTTCTGCGGGTTTAGGATTATTAGTTTTGCTACCTCAACTTGCAGATGGTTTTGACATTTTGTAGTAAAGCAAAAATGACTTGTATCTTGAGGGACCCGAAGGATTTCTGAAGGCTTTTTTCCCCGAAGGCTTTGTGGGAAAACGCGTTGCCGGTTTGATCGGCTCACTGCCGTACTGTATGTAGCATTTCAGATGCACGGATAACACTGGCTCGTGGTTCCAGAAGTCACGCTCCCGTTCTGTGGGAAAGACATTCCACATGTGTACCTAATAAACCACATTTCTGATAGAGGTCATGGTTCTTATGCATCTTGGCTGAGTGTTTGGGAGGAATATCAGGTCGACCGATCGCCTCTAAAGTTGGGAATGCGTCGTTATGTGTGTTTTTCATTCCTCTTGAGTTTGTGCCCTTGAATTTCAAGCCAAATGCAGTCTGTGGGCAGTATCTTTGTTTGCAATCGCATTCTTTCGTCTCATCTCATCCGTCGACGGGTGATTTCGGGGGTTTTCCACGTATGGAGTCGAAGCTTTATGGAGCAAAATCTGTGTTCGGCTGTGTTCATATTTCCCCAAGAACTTTTTAAAGTTGTGTAAAAATGTTCGGAGTAGAGTGTTGACGTTGTAAAGGTTGTAAAGGTTCCCTTCTCCCGTACCCCTCAGGTTAATGCATGAGAGTGGAATGATTCGGCTCGGCTAAAGATTGATTCCTTTTATAAACTCCTTAATACTATTGATATTGTGATTACTTTTTAAACTTTGATCAGAAACGCTTGCCTTTATGCTCCATTTCTTTCACCGGTATCGAGAAGTTACCCCCTCACCTAATACAGTCCCCAAAAAAAAAAAACGTTTTTTATTTTGCAATACGAAACGGCAATACTTCGTTGAAAGCGACCCGTTGAAAGCGAGTTTGCCCAAGAAAGCAGACGACTCGACATCCCCATCATGCCTTTTGCATTTGAGAAGATTCTGCCAAATATCCTTCGTTCAGTGCTTTATAAACAGCGAGGATTGTAAAGTACGAATTACCTGGGGAAACAAAAAAGAAAGGACGCTCTAACTTTAGATCTTTCGTTCGGTCCCTCGAGACCCGCAAGGCCACAAAGACTATTTTGTTTCTGATGTCTGTACAATGTGTGATGATGTTTCAGCTAAAAGAAAAAAACCTTACAACGCAGAATACCTCAGATAATAAATCCATGTAAATCTTGACGGCCTCCACGTGTAGATAGAGCCCTGTTCACTGCCTCCCCAGCTTGCGTGAGTCTCTTCTCGTGTCCTCTCACTGCCCGTTATATGTTGTGGAGGTTTCATCCAGCTTTCTTTTCGTGTCTGTTTGTAGTCCCATCGCTCATGGGCGTTCACACTGACCGCGCTCGTTTCGAGGCATCATGAGTTGAAGATGCGAAGTCGAGCTATTCGACTTTATGCAAAAGCGTAGCGATGAGGAGTCTGGGTATAATGAGTTTCGATGACAGTGTGAATGCCATTTTAGGAAGGGAAGACATTGCCTCGTTCCATCTCACAGTAATAATCTGATTCTTTTTGTGGTTTGTTTGTTTCTTGCAGATTTCGGTCTGGTTCGTATTCATTCGTATCATCCAGAATCCATCAGTGTGGCTTTGTCTTATTTTAGAGGTTGTTTGTTGAGCATAAGCCATAGTTTACGCATTTCATCACTGATTTTCGTTATCAGCTAAACTGAATGTAGGGGGAAAAACAATACAAAATTAAAAACTCTTAACACGCTAACTTTTTATGTACCTATACATACTTTAGGACAAGCTATAGATTATTATATTAATGTGTTCATATATATGTATCTATATAT
This sequence comes from Pseudorasbora parva, assembly GCF_024679245.1. Lineage (NCBI taxonomy): Eukaryota > Metazoa > Chordata > Actinopteri > Cypriniformes > Gobionidae > Pseudorasbora > Pseudorasbora parva. The sequence goes on from NC_090185.1 coordinate 42,228,854, forward strand.
ATATGTACACTCAACAGTCACAGTGCATTGTATATAATGTTCTGTATAGTTATATCTTCTGGAACGGGATGTACGTCTCGTCCTCGTTTGATTCAGGGAACAGACTTTTCAGTGCAGTATCTTTAGACTTTGTATAGTTCGTTTTCATTTGCTCACGCGTTTCTTTTCTCGTCCACATACTGGAATGGTAGTTAGTCTTGAAGTGAGCTAAACAAAAAATAAGTTATTGTAAGGCATCTAGCGCTGTGTTTTTCCACAATACTGTACAAACAGAATATATATTAAGAGGAAACGCAAACTTTTTAAGGTTGATGTGTATATAGTCTCGTAACCCATTGCGCGAATCTTTTTTTTTTAAATTTGAAAGTATTTATTGCGACATCATTTGGTGATGTAAATTAATTTTCCCCGTGAAAAAGCCAGGTTTTACGGTGTTGCCTGTTATGTTTGCTTGCTTAAGTGTTCATGGAGTTTAAGTTTAGAAGTGGGATGGTGAACACTGGACCTGAAATCATCCTTATTGGTTACGATGAGGAAACGCTTTGCTGCAGCTGCTCTTTCCTAACGATACTGATGTTTATTGCTATTATTATTTCTCGTGCAAAGTGAAACGTCTCCGTGGCTGTGAGCTGGTTCTGTACGAGTGTGAGCTTTTTTACTTTTTTGCTCATGCATTTTGTGGATAAAACATTTCTTAAACACTTAAATCGAACAAGCCTGAAAAGACAAGTAGTTTCCTTGAACGTCGATTGAAAAAATTGTTCCTTAAACCATGTCTCTCTCTTTTATCTTAAATCCTATTATTAAGCCACAACTACGAATCCCTCAGGGACAAACGACACTGATTCAATCTATTCAGGTACTTTCTCTAGATTCTGCGGCCTAGCTGTTAAAATACGACAAAAAAACGTACATATTTTTGGAAAAATTGAGCAAAAGAAAACGGTCGCTCATGACGAGAGTCATTTTTAACCCGTTGTCGCTTAATTTCTTTTCCTCTGTCCTTTTCGGTTTTTGTATTCTTTGTATCCAGACTGAAGTACAATACACTAAATGAATGTCAAGCTGAAGCTTCAGGTGAAGAGCAACACTCAGTGCTTTTCATTACAATGTCCTCGCACACACTGTGCCTCAAACGCCTGAAGACAATAGAAGCTACACCACAGCGACAAAAAAGCGGTCTCACACTCCTATACAGACGTACCTCTACGGCGCCAGGCCTGATCTTTCACGCCTGCAGGCAGTAATTGCTAGTTTCGCTCTCTGCTTTTAGCATGTAAGTATTTCAGCGAAGAAACTGCCTGAAGAAACTGCCTCTCAATATGTCAGTGCTTTCCCGTTGTGATCCGGTTTTTCACTTGTGCTTTTGTTGAGCTTTTAGGTGCCTACTATTATTGTCGAAAAACCTCAGTTACTTCACGAAGGATGCGTGAACCGGCTGTACTTTTCACCTGTACAGATTATCAGAGGCAGTGTGGAGAATAAGGGCAGCATTTACTGCGGGATCAGTCTCGGCGTTGGCGTTGAGTTTTTGTTTGCAGTCCTTGAAACATTCCTGTTGTCCGTGCCGTTGTGGGTTTTAGTTCGTGAGGCCTGATTGTTTTCCACACATGGGCTTGATTTAAGGCAAAAAAAAATGAAATACTTACATGTTAACTCTTTTAATACGAGACGGAACGGGTTTTTAAAACATGTGGGATAAGGTGCTGCTTTTCCGAATCTTCTCTGTTTTCGATATACCTCAGACCATCTAGATCGAAACAAGTGCTTGTACCGAAACGGCATCTTTCCCCGTAACACACTGGCTCCTCCGAGCCCAAATGTTGGAAGACAGGCGCTCCGAAACTGGAATAGACCTCATTACAATATATACTGTTTACTCTTTGACAAAAAACATTGTATAGTTTAATATTTTCTTGTACTGTAGATTTATTTATGTATATTAATTTGTTCTTTTCTCTTTTTTTGTACTGTGTCTTGGACTTTTATTCTAGAATATTATCGATGTCCGTGTTAGAGCACTTACGAGGATCACGGTTATTTTGGTTTGATTGCACTATTTGTTTTGCGTTTGTTTTTGTTTTTCCGTTTGAATGCAGATTCTTATTTTTGAGCTGGGCTAATGAATAATAAGCTGTCTCCTAATGTATGTGATTTTTAAAAAAACTAAACAAAAAAAAGGAAAAGGAAAAAAACTGATTAGATTTTCTGTGGTCTAATTTAAAAACAAACAAAAAAAGTTTTCTCTTTCTTTTTATTTGCATTGACCGTTAAGCAAAATGCTGATTAGATCCGTCTTTGTGCATGTGTGAAGTTTTACTGGTTATATTTTACCCATTAGGAAAAAATGCCATTTTTCAACACATTTTAATTGTAACATTGTGCAAGTTAGTATTCACTGGATGCTAGAACCTTCTTATGAAAACCACTATTCTTCTAATAAATTTTTGTTGTGAAAACTACGTGTGGAGATGTTTTATTGTGCATGTTTCTACTGTAGTTATTTTACATATATCCTGTCATTTATACTTGTATACTTTTCAAGAAATCTTTCTTCTTGGGTGACCAGCCCAAACCTGAATTTTAGTTACAACGGTTTTTGATTCATGAACAATGCATTATATCAACCCTGTCACAAAGTATATTTAATAGATTCAACTTTAATAGATTGTGTGCCTTGTAATCAATCACATATTTAAGATTTGATTGTATTTCTCTTTTTGTACCAACCCTGTATCAAATAATTTCAGGGTTTAAGGTTTTAGAGTTGAAGATAAGCACAACACAACTAATACAAGTTTTAACTAGAAAATATAATTCAACCAATGCCTATTACTTAGTCAGTATTTTTATATTATGATACTGCCTACATAGTTAAACTCCGTTATGGAAGGTTATTTTTTCCCTCAGTAACGGAGTTGAACTATTCAAATATCATCCTCTGAAATATCACTTTATTTGCAGTCATGACTGTGGTCCTGATCGCTGTAATTTCCCACATAACGGAATTACCCTCCAGTAGAGAGATTGATGTGGCCAGAATAACCATATATATTCCTGATTAGTACAGTATAATAATAATGTTCACTGTCAATCTCAGTGGTTCACTGTTACGGAAACAACTGATCACTGTAATATTTCCCTGCATAACAGAGTTGACATATTTAGGGGCCAAGCTCTGAAGAGGTATAGCCCCTGTTGTATCTGTTAGTTTCCTATATTATTATTATTATTCCTCCCCTATGGGAGTCAATGGCAGCCCTATGAACCGTAAGTAGGAAAATGATGAAATTTGGCAGAATTGTAGTGATGTTCATCAATAGTAAATGGACCAAATTTGGAGTCTCTAAGACAAACTCCATAGCGCCACCACCAGTTCAAAAATTCAACATTTAAACTGTTATAACTTTTGAATCATTTATAATAGAGAAATGAGCCTTCGTGCATCTGATTCCCATTCCATATCTTACATTAAGGCTCCGCCCATTACAGTAACGGCCATTTTAAAAAGTACAGTATTCTGTTTTTTCGCTACTCCTTCAAAATTTGTCCAATTCTTACAAAACTTGGTGGAGAGAATCTTTGGACTGAGCCGTACAGAAATGACTGAACAGAATTTTTTTGTCCTTTTGGGGGAAAAACAACCGTTACGGTGTCTTGAACTTCACGAGGTCTACCCAAAATTGGTTCAGAGGCTGTAATTCGGCCAAACTCCGGATACCGGATATGTTAGAATCGGATCAACTACGTGACTGCAATTTTTAATTGTCATATAATGTGATATCTTTTATAAGACAAATCTGCACAATATTTGGTATGCATGACCGCCAGCATGTCCTGGATGTACCTGAGAAGTTTGAAAACAGCGCCACCTTGTGTTCCAGAGATAAGATTTTTTGCAAAAATGCTTATAACTTTTGAAAACATTATCTAAATTCTATATAATAGAACGTCATTTCGTTCTCTGGCTTTTGCAGATTCTGACGATGTCTCATTTGTCATTTTCCAAACATATGACTGTCCGCCATTTTGAAACAAGTGAAAATGAGTTTATTTGCTACTCCTCCTTTAAAATTCTCACAAATCTTGGCAGAGATGATCTTTGGACTGAGCTGCACAGAAATGACCGAACCCATTTTTGATATTCGCTACCGTTCCTGAGAAATTCGTCTCTGAAGTTGACCTTGGCTGTGTTTTTGTCTTTATGCTAGTTAGCTTAGCATGCTAAACCGTTATTTGCCAAATTTGCTTCCGTTCCAGACATTAAATATTTCTGAGAATTATTTAAACCATTTTTTTAAATATATAATGTTGTTCGTAAAATAAGAAATTCTTTCCTACGACATGCCAATGAAATGAACACGTGTCTTCCCTGTGGTGCAATGAGATGAGCGTCAGACACCGGATCATGAAAGTTATGGGTTCGAGCCCTGTGGGGGACAGCTTTATAAAATTGTGTGTAATGTTGTGTCAATTTAGTGGCAAAAGCTGCGGTTCTGCCTTCAAAATCTCAAGCATTTACAAAATTAAGCAAACCATTGTATGAGTGGCATGCTGTTTAAAGCAACAGGCTAAAGCTTTGAAGATTTATTGGTCAAATTCAATGTGTAGCAAGGTAAGTTGAAGTTATGTTGTTTAAGCATGTGAATTGGGCAATGTTCAAAAGTTTCCTAATAATATCCAAAGTCCAGAAAAGCCAAAGAGAGCCATAATGGGCTTGGCCCCGCAATACCTGCTAGCAGCTTTATTATTGTACTTTGTTCCCAAAAAACCCCTGATCACTGCATTTATTCAGAGTTCATCTACTGTAGAGCGACTGACATGACATGAATGTTATGCTGATCTCAGTTCAACTCTGTTATTCAAAGATTTGATTTTGATTTTTGATTTTTTTCAGAATAGAGCTGAACTATTGAGCTTGCTGATGAACTATTGAGTGCTCACATAATGAAAAACTGATTAACACTTACTACGAATTGAACGATCAAGGTGATGATAAAAGAGTAGGTGGTGGTGGATGGATGTGTTCTCAAATCAAAAAGTACACCTTATTATTTGCCCTTTTTTCCCAAAATCATGTTTATGTCTATTTATGTCAGAGAGTCTATATGCCTAATAATGACTTTTAATTTTGGCTGCTTTCTTTCCTTTTAGATTTCCAATTATGTTAATGTGCCATTTAGGTAGCCTAATAACCAGTCAGCAACACCAAGATATGGTAAATGGCTACACCATTTGAGATTAATCACAATGTTGTGTGACCTTAAGCACCGTTACATTAGCGAAATCATTTGACATCACCCATTTTTGATTGGACCACATTTTAACTATACCACCACACTACACTTTCCCACTAAGGGTCTGCATTGTTTTAAATTGACATATGTCAGCGAGTGGAAAGGTCAGGTCCATAATCATAGAGCCTGTCCTACTGTGCGCAGTTGCGAGTGCTCAGCAAGTGTCCCCATTACTGAATAACAACTGCAGAAAATGGATTCAATTAAGAAACTGAAGACAATTCACAATGTCTTTGGTCAAAGAATATCACACTCTTGAAGGCACGTTCAAGAAATTAATCTATTTCGATCTAATTTATTTGACTGTTTTCCAAACATTAAGAAGATTTGGCAACTAGCTCTTGACATGTATTTTATTTGATATATATTAGACAGATATATAAATACATTGCCGAGCACTGGCAACTGCTGTCATCTAATAGTCCATGTTTTTGTTAAAGCATGTACATAAATTACAAAAACAAAGAAACACAAAAAACCTTTTCAGATGTATGTGCTTATATGTGGAAGCTAATAAGTTTAAAACTGGATAAACCTTAGCACATAGGGTTGGAAATCGATTCTAGCATACTAGTCTCTCACTAACATGTAATGCTTAAATTTGTCTTCATTGGAGACAACATTGAAGCTATTTGACCAACATTTTTCAATATATCGTAGTTTTGTTCAACAGAAGCAGAAAGCTTCAGCCTTTGAATATCCTGCATACTGAGATGTTTTCCGCCTCCAGATGTATATAAAGTCCAGGTTATTAAACTATGCTCCAATGCCTTCATAGCAACATAAATTAAAACAACAGGTCTGTAATCATTAAGACAGTGTGGATTAGAAGACTGCGGTGCAGAGGTTACCGTGGCTAATTCGAAGCATTGTGAGTTGTTGAAGCTTGTTAAAAATAGCAGTGTACTCTTATAGTGCATGGACAGGGATACGAGCTTCTTGTTGTGGCTGTGGAGACTGTTTTGAATAATTTATTGAAGCATGGTTAAATACATTAATATTGAATTTTGTAGGTTTTTGTGTGTGTAAAATACTTGGGCATGAAACACATACTATTCTTTTAGCACTTGTTTAAGAGTATTCAAAGAGATCATTCCAACTATGGTAGTGGCCAAATGTGATATCCAGCCGAGAAAAATAGGCATCTTCACCCTAATATTATACAAAATCTGTTAAATGATTTTGTAAGCATATTGCGTAGTTATGCTTGAAGTAAATTGTTGTATTAGTGATAATGCAAATGAAACCGAGGTCCTGACTCTCTGTGGTCATTAAAATCCCAGGATGTCCTTCGATAAAGTGTAGGGGTGTAACCCCGGCATCCTGGCCAAATTTGTCCTCTGGCGCCTGTCCATCATTGCCTCCTAATAATCCCCATATAATGATTGGTTTGATCACTCGGGCTCCTCTCCACCAATCAGCTGGTGTGTGGTGAGCGTTCTGGCGCAATATGGCTGTCGTCGCGTCATCCAGGTGGATGCTGCACATTGGTGGTGGCTGAGGAGATTCCCCCCTTCAATGTAAAGCGCTTTGAGTGCCTAGAAAAGCGCTATATAAATGTAATGAATTATTATTATTATTAACATGCCAAATTGTGCTGACCATTAAGTGGATGGAAAACTTCTCGAAATTACATTTTTGATTAATTGTTATATCAAGATATCACGATATAAAACTGTGACGATATGTATGGTTGATATAAACTATACGATTTGCGCTATCAAGTTATATCCAAGGTAGCCTGACAAGCCAGACCCACATCAAGGTGTTTGGTCTGGAAACTCACCATTGACAGGGCTTAATCTGAGGGGCGAATAAACAGCTGTCTTTCAAACTCCCTCTGCACGGCGTGCACGCAATTGGATAGCGCCACAACCAACCAGAGCAACGAAGGTGAAGCAGAGCTAGTTGACAGATTAAACTTTCGCCGTATCCAGTCGGCTAAACTCCGAACACATCTTCCCTTCTTCAGAATGACTTCAGTGCCGTTCTTTGTTTTTTTTCTAAGAGAAAAGCTTAACTCCAAGTCTTCCAGAGTCGCGGTCAAATTCAAATTCTGATTGGAAAGACCGCCGTATAGGCAGTATAGGTCTAATTTACCTAAGCTGAGCCTTGGATATAACTTGATAGCGTAAATCGTTTATATATCGTTTTATATCAACTATACATCGTCGCAGTTATATATTGATATAACAATGCATCATTACAACCCCTACTAGTAACCAAGACATTGCCTTGACATTGATCTCGGTCTGCCTCGTCTCGAGTTTACCACCTGATCCCAGAAAAGGGTAGTGGTGAAGGGTAAGTGGGCACTTTCACCCCGAAAATGCCTACTTACCCTACCCGCTACCCCTTTCCGGACTGAACTCGAGGAGTGTTTGGCTGACAGAGAAAGTCTGCAAGCCCCTAACCCTCTTGATGGAAGTGAGCACGGTCAGGAGAGCCATCTTAATGGGATACTTCACCGCTTTTTCATATTAAACTATGTTATTCCCTTAACTAAGACGAGTTGATACATACCTCTCTGATCTGTGTGTGCACTTAATCTCTCTGACACGCAGTGACGATCCGATAGCATTTAGCTTAGCACACTAAGCCCAGTTCATTCACTATGGTACCAAACAGAGATGAAGTTAGAAGCGACCAAACACCTCCACGTTTTACAGTTAAGTTTTAAACTCAATACGGTTACACGAATAGTTGAACGATCAAGTACGATGACATAAAATAAAATGTGGTGCTTTTCTAAGCGGATTAAAAAGGAGAACTATAATGTATGGCGGAATAGCACTTCTGAGAGTACTTCGACTTGGCGCAGTAAAAAGTCCCGGCTGAAACATCCTCCCTCACATCTCCTCCCCCCTGCTCTCCTTTCTGCCAATAGTGGGGAGGGGAGATGTGAAGTCAATTGTTGGTACCATAGTGACTGAACTGGGCTAAGTGGGCTAAGCTAAATGCTATCAGATCGTCACCGCACATCAGAGCAATTAAGTGCACACACTGAGACGAGAGAGGTATGTATCAACTCGTTTTAGTTAAAGGGGGGGTGAAATGCTGTTTCATGCATATTGATCTTTTTACACTGTTAAAGACATGGAATCCCATACTAAACATGGACAAAGTTTCAAAAGTTAAGGTGGACGTTTGATGGGAGTATTTCTTTGTCAAAAATACTACTTCCGGTTAGTCATAAGTTTCGGCAAGTTTTTTGCGATCATGCGTCCCCTTTGACGTTAATGGGGGCGGAATTTCCTTGTATGGGCCTTACGGACAATTCTACCGGAAGCGCGTGAGAGAGAGAGAGGGAGAGAGCGAAAGCAACAGGCTATGCCCATCAAAGCGCTCGTAGGCTGCGCTGCACAGGTAATGTGCACAATTAACAATGACATCAAAAAGTGCGTTTTTGGTTGCCAGACCAAGACAGTCCTGCACAGATTCCCCAAAAACCCGCGGTAAGGCAACAGTGGATGGAATTTGCTTTTCCGGATCAGCAACTGAGTTGCGCGAATGTTTATATCTGTTCGCTGCATTTCGGTGCCGACTGTTTCATAAACAAGGCCCAGCTTGACGCCGGATTTTCAAATCGCCTAATGCTGAAGGATGGAGCAGTCCCAACGTTAGAACCGCGGGCGGTGAGTTAGACTGCTTCAAATGTCTGTGTCTATGCTCATCAAGTAGCCCAAACATGATCACGTATAGTTACTATATATATTACTATATATAGAAATTGATCAATGGAGCATGCGATGTGTAGTGCGTGTACATTTGTTTAGCTGGCCACTATATGTGTAACTTTATGTTTGTGTATTGTAAAAGCACTCAACAATACACAAAGAGGGGGGAAATATGTTGAACTAAATAAGCGCGCTTCTTCATTCAAATGCGCTACTATTCCGTGTCTTTCTATGTAAACACTAACTTAACCTGTCTACACAAACCACGCGTAAACACACAAACACACGTGCACAACTGCACTTCCCACATGTACACCTTCAAAGACAAAAATACGACGATATAATTCAAGTATAAATATGTAAATAACACAAGCCGCTAAGCATATTATATAACGTTAGTTAGTGTATATCGTACCACATAGAGACGTCCTGCTCTAGTCGTTTTTGCTGCTGCTCCTGTTCAACTGCAGCCTCTGGGTCTGATTCCGGATCATAGATGTATGGCTGTATCTGATTAAAAGCCATATTTTTATTTTGAATAAAGTTTTTTTCCCGCTGTTAGGGATGACAGCTTTACGACGCACTCTCAACTCAACACAATAGCAGTGCGCTGCTGCACACGTCATTATTTAGCTCTGCTCACACGACACGCCCCCACCCGCTCGGCTTTTTTCGGAAAGACTCGGAACAGCGCATCTTTCTTATATAATTATAAAAAAAATAAAGACTTTTCGGAGATATGCAGGATGCAATGCTACTCTATAGGTACTCAAGATTGACATGACACTGACTGAAACTGAGTGTTTCACCCCCCCTTTAAGGGAATAACATAGTTTAATATGAAAAAGCGGTGAAGTATCCCTACACTAGCAAGTCTCTAAGACTCTAGCAAGTCAAAGGGAGCTCTTTGTAGGCCCAGCAAGACCACAGAGAGATCTCATAAGGTTCCCATCAGGTTGTGCTTCTCCAATGACTTACCTTCCACTGCACCCGACCCTCCAGGAAGGAAAGCACTGACTCAACTGCACATCTCTGTGAGTCTTCCCCACAGGAAGCATACCAATTAGCAAACCGACTCCAAAACATAGGCCCAAAGGGTGACAAACCACTCAAGTCTTCCACATCCTGTCTAGGGGCCAAGCATAAAGGTTCCAGTGGTTTGGGCATGAGTGCCATATTGTGCCCCATCCCTGAGGAAAAAAGGTCCTTCCTTAGGGAAATTCACCAGTTAGGGACTGTTGTTATAGCACAATGTCTGTGCAAGCAGGCTCAATTGGGGAAATACATATTTGTGTAGACCGTGGGGCCAGCTGTGTGCCTGTTTGTCCGGGGTGGGCCTTGAAGTGGGAGGATCTTTGGAAAGTGACATGGTCTACATGTGCCTCGCCAAATCAACTCCAGACCAGTTGTACCACCAGGAGATGGAGTCTTCAGTTCCCTGGGACCATTAGCTGATGTGACAGCGTGTCTACTGCGCAGTTGAGCTCATATGAACATGCCTGCTACCAAGATAAAGAGAACGGCATATGCCCCAGGAGCCTCTGAAATTGTTTCAGTGGAGCTGCTGTCTTCTCTTTGAATGACTTCAGGCAGTTCAGCAACAATTAGCCATGCTCTTTCATGATACATGCTGTCAAAGTGACAGAGTCCATCTCCATTCCGATAAAAGAGATGCTCTGCACTGGGGAGAACTTGCTTTTTTCCCAGTTGACCTGAAGCCAAAACGGAATAAGTGTCTGAGCACCAGGTCCCTGTGTGCACACAATAACTCTTTAGAGTGAGCTAAGATCAGCCAGTTGTTGAGATGGAGAATGTAAAGGCCCTCTTCTCTTAGCAGGGTAAGGGCAGCCTCTGGACCTGTATGTACTAGTATGCCTGACCCTCAAAAGCAAACCAAACCTTGTCATGGCAAGATTGAGACACGGAAGTATTGGTCCTTCAGGTCTATCATCGCAAACCAATCCTGTTGGAGAACGCCTGTCAAAACACGCTTCTGCTTCAACATCTTGAGCGGGACCCTGTGCATGGCCCAATTCAAAATTTGTAGGTCTAGGATTGGCAGGCAACTGAATTGTGTAGCCAAGTCTGATTGTCTTGATGCTCAACCGCAACGGAAAGGGAAGTGCTAGCCAGAAACCCAAAATCCGCACCAGATGTTTCAGAGGAACAACCGTTTTTAACATACCTGCGATAGGGTGGCTATGCAGTACATTGGCTGCCATACTGAGAAGCTGTGCATCCTGATCTGATGGGTGTGCTGGAAAACCCACCTTGCTCTGTGAACCCCAACTGGATCCCGCCTGTAGCGAGTGAAGAAGCTTTGGTCCACGCTGGCCTGTGTGGAGTTCTGAGTGTACTGTGACCGGATATGAGGAGGCAACAGGCTTGTGTTTATCGTATCCAGGCTGTGTGACTCGTGGAACACAGAAGCTGCTCTTAGAAAATTTGGGTACTTTGGGGTCAACAGTGAAATCAAAATAAACCCGTGGAAGGAGCAGTGCACTCAACACCTGACAAAGAGTAGACCCCGCTATCTCTGGGTGGCGAGTCTTAGGGACACTTCGAAGTAAACTTACTCGGTTCTTTGTGGTCGCCTGACGAGTGAGACGTGTCGGTTTCCTGTGGGCAGTTCAACACTGTGACCTGCTTGGGTTCAGGCAGTGGCAAAAATTTGATGGCAGCTGCAGGTTTTTGCAGCTTCAGTTTGCTTCTTTACTACCTAGAACTGGTGGGCAAAGTCCTCAACAGTGTCAACAAAGAGGCAACCCTGCGAGATGGGCGAGGGAGTGTTTAGAAAGTGCACTTTGTTGAGCTCCCTTATCCTTCAGGAAAGTAGTCTTACAGGCTCTGGATGGGAGCTTAGGACATACACCACAGCCGCATGCTCCACCTGGAGAAACGCCTGTGTAACTTCAGGCAGCCCCATCATCAAGGGTAGTGAGGGTGGAGGAGCTGTAAAAGGTGTCTTTGTGAGCTCCTAATGAAAGAAAGGCACCAGGGCAGGGCGTGACTCCGAGCCCCAGAAACCAATCATGCAATTGCAAGCTCTCAATTTGATGCTCTTGGTGGCCCGGTCAAGCATGGCTGCCAATTCAGCGTCACTCTACCAAACATGAGGGTGGGAGCTCAACTGAGTCTTCTGCATCAGGAGGATCTAGCCCCCCCCCCCCCCCCCCCAATGCTGCCATGTGAGTCCCCGAATTAAATGAAGCTTGAGTGATCGAATGGAATTCAAGCATAGTTCAGGCAGACCACTGAACGCTAAACGATATCAGCTGATTTGTTACTCCACATACTCTAATCAACTATAGTATTTAAGCTCATTTAAACTCATGTTCCTCAGTCTGTCGCACAGACATTTACACCCAGCTGCACCTCCTAGTATCTTTATTATTGAGTATTGGATTTATGTAGAACTATATTGTTATCATTGTATCTCTTTCTGTAATATGTGCTAAGAAACATTTGGTTATTATGCAGGCTGGGGGATTATGTTTCAACGATGTATCTCAAGCTGTCTAGTATGGCAGCTTAAGCATCTTTGAGCCTAAGCCTTTTGCCAAATCAAAGATTGTCAATAAATTTAATAAAAGTAATATAAAAATACTATAAAAAATAATTAAAGAAGTGCCCTGTCTGAAATGACATGTGCATCATGTATGTGCTAGAAATTAGCACATAATTAGACATAACAAATTAAGGGTTCCAAACATGAGAAATTCTATTAATTAAAGTACTGTATATTCTAAATTAAAGTTGTATTAGAGATGACCAATTATATTCTTATATATTTGTTAAAAGTATTCCATCATACCTCAAGCTTCTGTAATTTGCACAACTCAAGTTTTGTCTTTGTGATGACATTGGTGTTCCAGTTGTTTGTTTGTTTATTTCAAGTAATGGACATTTTTTTAGTAATGGTTTTAATTAGTAATAACCCTGGTATTGATGATTTGTTTTGGGGGGTAATAACCCCCAATAAATATAAAAATAAATAGATTTATTTTTGAAATCACAAACAGTTCTGAGAAACTAAAACACACTGTCATGTAAAACCAAGCCTTTTTAAGAGGCAAAACCATTTAATGAAATAAATATAAACACTTGCACACAGAAACACTGCATTAAATGAAAACAGAAAGCAGCTTCAACTACTTTATCAAACAATTGTGGGTAGAAAACAGACTAAAAGGTAAAAAATTGTACATCACCAATGTTGGTGTTCAACATACAAAAATACTATATGGAAATTAAAAACTGTATATATTACAATCAAAATGATAATGTTAAACAGATATTTTACAATTATATTAAATACTATAAATCCTGTATAACATGCTGTTTGTTAAACTGTATTTTTAATCCAATTGTTAGATTTTAGAACGCAGAAGAAAATACCAATAATTCATCATTCACATGCAAGGGTTATCTTTTCTTAAACAGTTCTTCAAACTACCTCACATATGTTATGCTCCATGGGACACAGAAACATATTCACGCTATTTTTCTTCAACGTCTTCCGTGCATCTCTGATCTTTGATGACTAAACACACTTTCCACAGCCGCATTCGACTGTCTTTTCCACATCTTGTGTAAAGGAGCTGCCATCGTCGCACTGGAAACTGTAACGTTTGCGGCGTACTCTGGTGCCGCTACAGCAGAATCCCGTGTCCGGCCTGCATCCTCCGCCACACTCCTGCCAGGATATGAGCTGCGTGCTCCGGCACTGGACCTCCCCGCGCTGCACATGATGGAAATCCCGCACGGGCTCGCCCTTGCAGGGAGACACTGGAAGCAAAGGGTACATTCAAACAATGTCATAATAATCAGAGCCAGACAGTAATGGAGTACATTTACTTGAGTACAATTTTGAGGGATCTGTACTTTACTCAAGGATCATTTTAGGGGAGTACTCATGACTTTACTCAAGTACATTTGAGAGGCAAATATTGTACTATTTACTCCGCTGCATTTCTATCCTAAACCATAAGTACCATACGGTTACCGTAAGTACCAAGTATCCATAACCATAAGTACCATACGGTTACCGTAAGTACCAAGTATCCATAACCATAAGTACCATACGGTTATCGTAAGTACCAAGTATCCATAACCATAAGTACCAAGTATCCATAACCATAAGTACCATACGGTTACCGTAAGTACCAAGTAACCGTAACCGTTACTACTTCTAAAAAAAGGAAAAAATAAAATTTCTCGGAAATCCTCAGTTTGTTGTTTCCCTCTCAAACGTGATTGGATTGTGCAGGCCTCACTGATTGGGATGGCCTATCAGCAATCGCCTTCAGCTTTCCCCAAAGTCAACTCCATGATCAGATTTAGAGAAGAGACGAAACCGTGGATGAAGACGCAGCAGGTCCATCTGGGAATGTGCCGACTCGTGATGTTCTTGAGTATGCGGTGTGTTTAATACAGTCAGGTTCAAATGTGATCCATTAAAACTCTTGCAGAGGTTTGCCAGAGTGTTGCCATTGTGCTATTGCCTTGTGGGCAAGTGAGAAATGTTCAATAAAGAAACATGGTAAAAAGATGAAAATGACTTGATCTTACTTTCAATTCCTTTTACATTCTCCAAGACAGTAACATTTTTCATAACTCCATGTAGGATATTTCTGTACATAAATGTAAGCAATGGCAGTAGTAATGCAATACTTGTAGGGAAAATGTAGGGAAGAGCGGGGCACAACCTAATGATTAATGCTTTTTGACTGTCTCAGGTTGTGTAAATCCACTTGGAGTTATTACAACATTAATTTGTTATATTAATACAGTGTATACTTTTTTCTTGATTTACCCCGAAAGAATGGAAGTGAAATGTGACAACATGCCCCATAGGTGGGGTACACTGTAACATGAGCAAATGACACCTTAAAAAGTTATCTGATATATTCAAAGAAAAATCCAGAAACAAACTAAAATAGTTTGTCAATAAAATACAATTATTAACTTTTTGAAATAAAATAATGGCATTTTTTATCATTAAAAATACACACATTGTTTATTTTGACAACAAACAAATCACTAAATCATTTCTGGACATTGATTTCCGAAGCCATTTACCCTGGTTTCTCAAACCAATTCATAAAAGTATAGAATATAATATCATAGTTCTAAATAGGGTTTGATTGTAATGCAATATTATAACGCACCCCACCTGCGCGACTGGGATTTAACCTGCTCAGCTCGCATTTTCTGCTGTTAGATCAGCATTAAAGAACGATCTAAATTGTTAAATAACAGACATATGATTCAAATTTATATAGTCTTATTTTAAATAAACACAAAAAAACGAGATGAAAAATAAACCTAAGTAAGAAATGTACTTTTGCGATGGTAAAATAAATGTTCAGTAATATCTTCCAAAGATTTTTTTTAATTTTGGTGCTATTTTTTCTCTATACAGTGTTGATATAAACTACTAGTAAATAAACAAAGTTTTGTCATCCTGGCATGTGTGGAAAGTGTTAAACCATGCTTATTACAACTAACCCCGTGTTAGGTTGTGCCCTGCGCGCCCCTACTCTTGATACTTAAGTACTTTTAAAAACAAGAACTTCAGTACTTTTACTTGAGTAGTTATCTGACTGTAGTACTTTTACTTGAGTTGACATCTGACTGTAGTACTTTTACTTGAGTAGACATCTGACTGTAGCACTTTTACTTGACTAGACATCTGACTGTAGCACTTACTTGAGTAGACATCTGACTGTAGTACTTTTACTTGAGTAGACATCTGACTGTAGCACTTTTACTTGAGTAGACATCTGACTGTAGCACTTTTACTTGAGTAGACATCTGACAGTAGTACTTTAACTTGAGTAGACATCTGACTGTAGTACTTTAACTTGAGTAGACATCTGACTGTAGTAATTTTACTTAAGTAGACATCTGACTGTAGCACTTTTACTTGAGTAGACATCTGACTGTAGTACTTTTACTTGAGTAGACATCTGACTGTAGTACTTTTACTTGAGTAGACATCTGACTGTAGTACTTTTACTTGAGTAGACATCTGACTGTAGTACTTTTACTTGAGTAGACATCTGACAGTAGCACTTGTACTTGAGTAGACATCTGACTGTAGTACTTTTACTTGAGTAGACATCTGACTGTAGTACTGTTACTTGAGTAGACATCTGACAGTAGCACTTGTACTTGAGTAGACATCTGACTGTAGTACTTTTACTTGAGTAGACATCTGACTGTAGCACTTTAACTTGAGTAGACATCTGACTGTAGTACTTTTACTTGAGTAGACATCTGACTGTAGCACTTTTACTTAAGTAGACATCTAACTGTAGTACTTTTACTAGAGTAGACATCTGACTGTAGTACTTTTACTTAAGTAGACATCTGACTGTAGCCCTTTTACTTGAGTAGACATCTGACTGTAGTACTTTTACTTGAGTAGACATCTGACTGTAGTACTTTTACTTGACTAGACATCTGACTGTAGTACTTTTACTTGAGTAGACATCTGACTGTAGTACTTTTACTTGAGTAGACATCTGACAGTAGCACTTGTACTTGAGTAGACATCTGACTGTAGTACTTTTACTTGAGTAGACATCTGACTGTAGTACTGTTACTTGAGTAGACATCTGACAGTAGCACTTGTACTTGAGTAGACATCTGACTGTAGTACTTTTACTTGAGTGGACATCTGACTGTAGCACTTTAACTTGAGTAGACATCTGACTGTAGTACTTTTACTTGAGTAGACATCTGACTGTAGCACTTTTACTTAAGTAGACATCTAACTGTAGTACTTTTACTAGAGTAGACATCTGACTGTAGTACTTTTACTTAAGTAGACATCTGACTGTAGCCCTTTTACTTGAGTAGACATCTGACTGTAGTACTTTTACTTGAGTAGACATCTGACTGTAGTACTTTTACTTGAGTAGACATCTGACTGTAGTACTTTTACTTAAGTAGACATCTGACGGTAGCACTTTTACTTGAGTAGACATCTGACTGTAGCACTTTTACTTGACTAGACATCTGACTGTAGCACTTTTACTTAAGTAGACATCTGACTGTAGTACTTTTACTTAAGTAGACATCTAACTGTAGTACTTTTACTAGAGTAGACATCTGACTGTAGTACTTTTACTTGAGTAGACATCTGACTGTAGTACTTTTACTTAAGTAGACATCTGACTGTAGCACTTTTACTTGAGTAGACATCTGACTGTAGTACTTTTACTGGAGTAGACATCTGACTGTAGCACTTACTTAAGTAGACATCTGACTGTAGCACTTTTACTTGAGTAGACATCTGACTGTAGTACTTTTACTTGAGTAGACATCTGACTTTAGTACTTTTACTGAAGTAGACATCTGACTGTAGTACTTTTACTTGAGTAGACATCTGACTGTAGCACTTTTACTTAAGTAGACATCTGACTGTAGCACTTTTACTTGAGTAGACATCTGACTGTAGTACTTTTACTTAAGTAGACATCTGACGGTAGTACTTTTACTTAAGTAGACATCTGACGGTAGCACTTTTACTTGAGTAGACATCTGACTGTAGCACTTTTACTTAAGTAGACATCTGACTGTAGTACTTTTACTTAAGTAGACATCTAACTGTAGTACTTTTACTAGAGTAGACATCTGACTGTAGTACTTTTACTTGAGTAGACATCTGACTGTAGTACTTTTACTTGAGTAGACATCTGACAGTAGCACTTTTACTTAAGTAGACATCTGACTGTAGCACTTTTACTGGAGTAGACATCTGACTGTAGTACTTTTACTGGAGTAGACATCTGACTGTAGCACTTTTACTGGAGTAGACATCTGACTGTAGCACTTTTACTTAAGTAGACATCTGACTGTAGTACTTTTACTTAAGTAGACATCTAACTGTAGTACTTTTACTAGAGTAGACATCTGACTGTAGTACTTTTACTTGAGTAGACATCTGACTGTAGTACTTTTACTTAAGTAGACATCTGACTGTAGCACTTTTACTTGAGTAGACATCTGACTGTAGTTCTTTTACTGGAGTAGACATCTGACTGTAGCACTTACTTAAGTAGACATCTGACTGTAGCACTTTTACTTGAGTAGACATCTGACTGTAGTACTTTTACTTGAGTAGACATCTGACAGTAGCACTTTTACTTGAGTAGACATCTGACTGTAGTACTTTTACTGGAGTAGACATCTGACTGTAGCACTTACTTAAGTAGACATCTGACTGTAGCACTTTTACTTGAGTAGACATCTGACTGTAGTACTTTTACTTAAGTAGACATCTGACTTTAGTACTTTTACTGAAGTAGACATCTGACTGTAGTACTTTTACTTGAGTAGACATCTGACTGTAGCACTTTTACTTAAGTAGACATCTGACTGTAGCACTTTACTTGAGTAGACATCTGACTGTAGTACTTTTACTTAAGTAGACATCTGACTGTAGTACTTTTACTTAAGTAGACATCTGACGGTAGCACTTTTACTTGAGTAGACATCTGACTGTAGCACTTTTACTTGACTAGACATCTGACTGTAGCACTTTTACTTAAGTAGACATCTGACTGTAGTACTTTTACTTAAGTAGACATCTAACTGTAGTACTTTTACTAGAGTAGACATCTGACTGTAGTACTTTTACTTGAGTAGAGATCTGACTGTAGCACTTTTACTTAAGTAGACATCTGACTGTAGCACTTTTTCTTGAGTAGACATCTGACTGTAACACTTTTTCTTGAGTAGACATCTGACTGTAACACTTACTTGAGTAGACATCTGACTGTAGCACTTTTACTGGAGTAGACATCTGACTGTAGCACTTTTACTTGAGTAGACATCTGACTGTAGCACTTTTACTGGAGTAGACATCTGACTGTAGCACTTTTACTTGAGTAGACATCTGACTGTAGTACTTTTACTGAAGTAGACATCTGACTGTAGCACTTTTACTTGAGTAGACATCTGACTGTAGTACTTTTACTTGAGTAGACATCTGACTTTAGTACTTTTACTGAAGTAGACATCTGACTGTAGTACTTTTACTTGAGTAGACATCTGACTGTAGCACTTACTTGAGTAGAGATCTGACTGTAGCACTTTTACTTAAAGGGGGGGTGAAATGCTGTTTCATGCATACTGAGCTTTTTACACCTTTAAAGACTTGGATTCCCATCCTAAACATAGACAAAGTTTCAAAAACTAATGTTGGACGTTTGATGGAGTATTTCTGTGTTAAAAATACTCCTTCCGGTTTCTCACAAGTTTCGGCGAGTTTTTTTCGAGTATGGGTCTACTTGACGTTAAATAGATCGGAAGGTCCTTGTATGGGCTGTACGGGCTCTTCTCCCGGAAGGGTGCGCGCGCGCGTGACTAGAGGGCGAGAGAGGAAATGCACGCTGTAAACAGTCTCTCAGGTGCAGATCCAGTCGTCCGTGAACACTTATGTCGTGCCGCGCTCCACTTTATTCCTATGGGTGACGTCGAGCGACTTCAACGCTTCAGCACAGCATTCTGGGAAGGCAGCGCTGCATTTGAACCGATTTGAACGCAGAAATGACGGGAAGCTTCAAGGCATCGCTTCAGTCGCGTCGCAAAGTGGATTTCCACGGTCACTGCTGTCACAGGACTTCACCAAATCATACCAAAGAAGTGTGTTTTTGACAGAGCGGTCCTGCTTTGGAAGATGCCGGTGAGTAAATCAACTTCAAATGTCTCTGCTATTGGCTACCGTCGCATGAGTAAACATCAGTAAACGATACGATCGCGTGCTTCGTCATTCAAATGCGCTAACGGTTACTCCATTGTTGTTCTGTATAACGTTACACTATTCTGACTCTGACGTGCAAAACCGTTTTGCTTGCTACCTCTAAGGTCTAGTCACATACAATAGTCCATAAACCGAATCATGTCCTCATAAACTGCACACAAAGGCCCCTAAATACAGTACATACCACAGAGACGGACATCCTGATGTTGCCGTTTCTCCTGTTCAATTTATTTCAGCCTCAGATTTGATTGTGGATCATTATCTGTATTAGCTGAGATAGATGGGTTTCTCCACGCTTGAGGACGTCACCGCTTTGCGCGCTTGTCATTCTTTAGCTCCGCCCACACGATACGCCTCCAGGCGCTCGGTTTTTTCCGGAAAGACTCGGTACAGCCCATATTTCTTTTATAAATATGATAAAACTAAAGACTTTTCGGAGATATGAAGGATGCAATACTACTCTATAGATACTCAATATTGACATGAGATTGACTGAAACTGAGTGTTTCACCCCCCCTTTAAGTAGACATCTGACTGTAGTACTTTTACTTGAGTAGAGATCTGACTGTAGCACTTTTACTTAAGTAGACATCTGACTGTAGCACTTTTTCTTGAGTAGACATCTGACTGTAACACTTTTTCTTGAGTAGACATCTGACTGTAACACTTACTTGAGTAGACATCTGACTGTAACACTTTTACTTGAGTAGACATCTGACTGTAGTACTTTTACTGGAGTAGACATCTGACTGTAGTACTTTTACTTGAGTAGACATCTGACTGTAGCACTTTTACTGGAGTAGACATCTGACTGTAGTACTTTTACTTGAGTAGACATCTGACTGTAGTACTTTTACTTGAGTAGACATCTGACTAGTACTTTTACTTGAGTAGACATCTGACTGTAGCACTTTTACTTGAGTAGACATCTAACTATAACACTTTTACTTGAGTAGACATCTGACTGTAGTACTTTTACTTGTACTTGAGTAAAACTTAGCAAGGGGTATCTCTACTTTTCCTCAAGTAATTAAGCTGTGTACTCTGTCCGCCTCTAATTATGATTATGGCCTGTTGTGTCAATGAGCGTCATTTACCGATGTCACACAACTGTCCGCTGTAGCCGCTGTCACAAACGCACTGCGCCTGCCCCGTCTCAGAGGTCTCGCAGGAGCCGTGTTGGCAGGACAGCGCGCCACAGGGGCTGGAGGAAGCTTGGCCGCACAGGGGTCCGAGGAATCCCTCCGCACACTCGCAGCGATACGACTGCAGGTCCACTGGAACACAGGTGCCGTGAACACACCTTATAGGAGGGGCCAGAAGACAGTTAGCATGGTTACAATCTCTCTCTTAAACAGTACAGCATTGCACTTAAATGCCAAGGTAGTGTTGTAGTATTCGAGACCGGTCTTTGTCTTGAGACTTTTTTTTGAAGGTCTTCGTCTTGTCTCAGTCTCAACCACGTTTGAACTCGTGTCTTGTCTATGTCTCGGACTTAGAGACTCAGGATTTTATCTCAATACCAGTCAAGACTACAACTGCAAGGATAATCACTAAATCACTGGTGCATCGTCTGAGTTAACACCCTTAATGTGATTCGATGAAAAGCTTACTGCTTAAAATGCAATCAATAACTTCTTTGTAATGTGATTTCCTTTGTTACTGTGCTGCCGGGTTCAAAAGCAATCCAGCATTGTCTCAAAAATGCCCAAAATTTATATAAATGGCCAAACAATTCTGAGATTGAGTTATATATATATATATATAATAGAATATAATTAAGCAAAATATCACAGGAGCAAAAGAGCTGTTTTCATGAATATAAGTGTGATTGAAAATTATATTGATTTATACAAACGTTCAATAAACAAGAAGTTAATATATACAGTAAAAGACACATTTTAAACAGTGTTTTTGATAATTCTGCAACGTTTCATTATTGCATCAGCTACTTTGAATCGGTTGAATAAATGATTCAGTGAATGTTAAATTATGTTAATGTTTTAATGTTAAATTAATCTTTTCATCATTTATGAAGGTGTAATTGTACCAATTCAGATGCAAAATTCGGTGCCCTCAATTTTATTGTAAGTTATTTGATTGGTAACAGCACTATAGTGTCTTTCTATTCTAATTACATTTACTAATTAAATATAAGGAATTTCTCAGACAGTAGATATGAATCTTTTAGATTAATTTAAGGAGTGCGGGTCTGGTCTTAACTCAGCCTTGCCTTGCCTTGGTTTTGGTCTCGATTTAGGTGGTCTTGACTTCAACACTACGCCAAGGTCATGGCTTTGATTCCCAGGGAAAACATGAACTTGACAAGATGTATACCTTGATTCCTTAGGGTCTTGTCCACACTAATACGTTTTTGTTTGAAAATGCCTTTTTCTCCATTTTGGCTGTCCATCCACACTGAGATGCTGTTTTGGTCAATGAATTCAAAGCTTTTTGAAAATGCTTTCTAAAGTAGATACATGTGTAAAACTGTGGACAGTGTTGCCAAATCCATGTGTTTCCCACAGAATTGGGCTACTTTTAATTGGGGTAGTTTCTGATTTCCAGCCTTGTATGTAAGTTTTCAGTGCTTGAACACCCTCAAAACACCTCCAGACGGGCTATTATTGGGCTAAAATTGACTGGCCATTGGGCTCCTTCTTGCGCAGACCTGCCAAACCTTGCGTTCTAAACCGGTCATATTTTTAAGCCATGTGACCAATTCAGACCAAAATATTATGGTGGACGATGCCATACCGCAGTTGTTTTTGCTCTTCAGTTTGACATCGTTCGTAGATTAATTTGTACATACTTCAGATTGCATTGACGCGACATTTCAAAGAGGCAGAAAGTAAATATACGCCAATTGGAAATGATGCATGTCGAAGCGTCTTGTGCTTTGCTCATAGGACTTAAGCATTTTCAGACGTTTCAGTGTGGATGATGAGCAACTTTTGGAAAACGCTAGTGTGAATGGAGCGCATTATTAAACGAAAAACAAGCTTTCAAATGTGTCCCATATAAGACTAAACGGTAATTTTGCCCCATATCTGTAATTTTATGGTTATTATAACGGCATCTTAACACACTAGATCATGCAGTGAGCGTCTCATGACTTGCTTTTGTTTGTGTTTTGCAAAGTGAGTGATGACTTTCTGCCACAGCTGCTGTATGTTCTGCATGTCTTGATTGACTGATGTCTCGTCCAATCAGCCGTAAGTATTCCATTTCCCAATATATATCTACTTTTTGCGTTTTGTCTGTGATTTCTGACTTGCTATCCTAATTTCAGATTTGCTATTTAATGTTTTGTGTAAATACATTATATTATATTAGGATGTATATTAAATGTGGTAATGTCTATTAAGATAAGAATATACATTATATACATATTTTTCTATAATGTGTATTTTATATATTTTTACACAAAAAATGTTTTGGGGGGGTTATATTTTATGGAAAAACTTATATATTTTACATAAGATAAATTAAGTATTATTATGTTTTCTACTCAAATATTCAGTAGCCATTAGCCATGGTTATTATAAAACAAACTAAATAAATACATTATATTATAAAAGGACCTATATTAAATAACCATGTGGAAAATACTTTATTAGGTGTAAAATGTTTTTCATTTATTTTTACACTAAACATTTTTTTTAAAATATTTGATAGATAAACTGTAAATAATATATTTTTTGTATTATTATCTACATTATTTAGTAGCTCTAATATTAAAAAATAAACTATTTAAAATAAATTATTTTATTATATAATTTACATTTATATAAAATGTATATATAACTTTATATTTGTATAACATTTATATTTTATTAATAAATTGATCTATAAAATATTTCTAGTATTATATGATCAACACGTGTGTGATATTCTATATTATACTAGTATATTTAAGGCAGGCTTTGGCGTGAAGCACACTCAAAAAAATTATTCAGGCCATTTATAAATATGACACATTTAAATTCTGTCCACTTAAACATTTTTAATTTTGCCTCAACTTAATTTAATTGTGTTTAAACAATCTAATATATTTAAAAATATAGTTCACTTAATTAATTTGTGTCAAAACGACATGAAATATTTGCGTTGACATCATTAACTGGGCAGTGGACGTGTAGTTCCCAGCATGCTTTGCAAGGGACTGCGTTAGGAGAGTAAATGTACGGATTAAAGTGTTATTTTATGTGTTTTTTTAGTAAAGGGAAAGATGTTATTAGTTTATGTTAGTGTTTAATGTTCAGTTATGTTGGACATTGAGGAGTTTCTGTGATGTTGGGGTTAGCATAATGCAGAAAAGTGTGTGTGTGTGTGTGCGTGTGCGTGTGCGTGTGTGTGTGTAGGCTGTGGGCACTTATACACACATTCATAGGATGGAATTCATGCTCTCAGTTAAATTTGTGTTTGTCCAATGAGTTATTTTTGAATTTAATTTGAAAAATATGCTTGTTGTTATTTTAAAAATATTTTAAATGGAAAATTAAATAGATAAATGTGTTCACCTTACATAATACACTTTTATAAATGTAACATAACATTATTATAAGTAAACTGCACATAGAAATATTATGTAACAGTGACAAATTCAAATGGTTTGTATTTACTAGGGGTGTCCCCGACTAAGGATTTACACATTCGAATAAGAATTGTCAAATCTCTCTATGGTCGACCGATAGTCGAATCATCTGTGTGTGTGTAAACCATAGACTGGAAAAAAATAAACGGTATAAACGGGTTGCGAAGGGCAGGACACTAGTCAGTAGGAGGCTAAGACTATTTTTATTTTACTTTACACACGGCACACAGCCACCACTTTTAATAAAGTGATCAAAACTAGGCTACACTACACATTCGTAAATTATCCGCTCTCTCATAACATTTAAAAGCCGCGATCGAAACACAAAACATCACACAAATATATAAAAGAACATTTTGATAAATAAACCTAAAAAATACCTGCCTAGAGAGGAAAAGAACACTTTGAGTGGGTTTATATGCACGTTCTTAAGCCGATTGTGCCTAAAGGGGGTCTCACACCGGACTGAAGCTCAGCGCCGTGTCTCAGGTATCTCACACCGGACTGAAGCTCAGCGCCGTGTCTCAGGATCTCACACCAGGCAGACGTGAACATTATATACACGCAAGCTCAATTTTGAATCAACTTCTGACAGAAGAGCTGCACAATGAGTGTATCTTGTAGCACAGGGTGAAATCAGTATGTTCATTCATGATTTCAGGGAAATATACATTTAATCGCCGCGGACAGGCGTTGAATGCCACCGTCGGTATATATGTATTCGAATTTTAAAGGCGCGGCGCGTCCGGTGCGAAGCTCAGTGCCCCTTAAAGGGCGATACGTCGCGACACGTCTTTATAACACTAATATTCAGCACCCCCATATTGCCAAAATGGTATGATCAAATAGCGATGCAAATTAAGACTAGGTGATTTCCTAGGCAGATATTGACTTGGGACTATATAACTCCGCAATAACTCCGATCTTTCAAGTATTCATATTCTTGTGTAATCGACGCGCCATCCTAAATGAACCCGTCTCTTGCGTGATACCCAAAATTTAGAATATTTCTATCTAATATGATTTATGACTTGCAGGGTTGGCAGAATAATAATTATACACTGCTTAATAATAGGCCAGAGGAGAACTGGCACCACGACTGAGTCTGGTTTCTCCCAAGGTTTATTTTTCTCCATCATGCCCTGATGGAGTTTTGGTTCCTTGCCACTGTCGCCTTTGGCTTGGCTTGCTCAGTTGGGGACACTAAAATTATGATCCAAGTTATTCAACTAAATATACAAATTAAATGTATTAATTAGGTCATATTTAATTCTATAAACTAGCCAAATCAAATTTTGTTGCAATATTATCCTGTTTAACACTGTGAAGCTGCTTTGAAACAATCATCATTTTAAAAGCGCTATATAAATAAAGTTGTTTGATATATTATGGGGAAGCACAGGCGAAGCAGAGATATCACAGCTCTCATCCTTACGTCCTCTGGCTGTTGAGCGATCCCAATATGTTGCGTGATATCTCTGTGCCCAAGTAGCAGTGCTTCGCCAGTGCTTCCCTGTAATATAGTCCTAAGTCAATATTTTTACTCCGGACATGCTAGCTGGCAACATAGGATTCCATTCATTATGCTAAGCTAGCGGTGACCCTGCCAAACTAAAACAATGCATGCACTGAGACAAATATGCATTTGCCCACATATCTAAATGTAGGAAAGATGCTGAATAAGCCCTATTTCTAAAACCGGTGGAGTGTTCCTTTAAGTAAATTCAACAAGTAATTTTTTATGAGTGCAGTGATTGTGTGCAGATGAAGGGCTGCTGACTTGTGTCTCTGGCAGGGGTCGTCCGCGGCCCGATCACAGTGTGGACCGGCCCAGCCCGGCTGGCAGCGACACACAGGCCCGAGGGCGGAGGCCGGCTGGCACAGACCATGGACACACAGCAGATCCTGGCAGGCCCGGCACCCTGGCTCCACTCCGGCCTTCATCTGTGTGCGTCTGAAGTCCTGCAACTCGCTGTTGATGTACAGGTTCCGAATGCAGCCCTGGAAACTGGACCCGTTGAGAGGCGGCCACTGGTTGAAAGACAGCGACTGCGCGTTTTCAGGCATACCTGAGGGGAAAACATACCTTTAGATATGACAGGGCCGGACAGTAACGGAGTACATTTACTCGAGGATCATTTTTGGGGAGTACTCATGACTTTACTCAAGTACATTTGAGAGGCAAATATTGTACTCTTCACTCCGCTGCATTTCTATCCATAACCGTAAGTACCCGTTACTACTTCTGAAAAAAGGAAAATATAAAATTTCTCGGAAACCCTCAGTTTGTTGTTTCCCTCTCAAACGTGATTGGATTGTGCAGGCGTCACTGATTGGGATGGCCTATCAGCAATCGCCTTCAGCTTTCCCCAAAGTCAACTCCATGATCAGATTTAGATAAGAGATGAAACCGTGGATGAAGACACAGCAGGTCCATCTGGGAATGTGCCGACTCGTGATGTTCTTGAGTATGCGGTGTGTTTAACACAGTCAGGTTCAAATGTGATCCATTAAAACTCTTGCAGAGGTTTGCCAGAGTTTTGCCATTGTGCTATTGCCTTGTGGGCAAGTGAGAAATGTTCAATAAAGCAACATGGTAAAAAGATGTAAATGATTTGATTTTACTTTCAATTCCTTTTACATTCTCCAAGACAGTAACATTTTTCATAACTCCATGTAGGACTTTTATGTGCAAAAATGTAAGCACAGTGGCAGTAGTAATGCAATACTTAGAAAATGTACTCTTGTACTCTTGATACTCGAGTACTTTTAAAAACAAGTACATCAGTACTTTTAGTACTGTACTTTAGTAGACATCTGACTGTAGGACTTTTACTTTAGTAGACATCTGACTGTAGTACTTTTACTTTAGTAGACATCTGACTGTAGTACTTTTACTAGAGTAGACATCTGACTGTAGGACTTTTACTTTAGTAGACATCGGACTGTAGTACTTTTACTAGAGTAGACATCTGACTGTAGTACTTTTACTTGAGTAGGCATCTGACTGTAGTACTTTTACTTTAGTAGACATCTGACTGTAGTACTTTTACTAGAGTAGACATCTGACTGTAGTACTTTTACTTGAGTAGACATCTGACTGTAGTACTTTTACTTGAGTAGACATCTGACTGTAGGACTTTTACTTTAGTAGACATCTGACTGTAGGACTTTTACTTTAGTTGACATCTGACTGTAGCACTTTTACTTGAGTAGACATCTGACTGTAGCACTTTTACTGGAGTAGACATCTGACTGCAGTACTTTTACTTAAGTAGACATCTGACTGTAGCACTTTTACTTGACTAGACATCTGACTGTAGCACTTTTACTTGAGTAGACATCTGACTGTAGCACTTTTACTTGAGTAGACATCTGACTGTAGTACTTTTACTTAAGTAGACATCTGACTGTAGTACTTTTACTTAAGTAGACATCGGACTGTAGTACTTTTACTTGAGTAGATATCTGACTGTAGTACTTTTACTTGAGTAGACATCTGACTGTAGTACTTTTACTTAAGTAGACATCTGACTGTAGTACTCTTACTTAAGTAGACATCTGACTGTAGTACTTTTACTTAAGTAGACATCTGACTGTAGCACTTTTACTTGAGTAGACATCTGACTGTAGTACTTTTACTTAAGTAGACATCTGACTGTAGCACTTTTACTTGAGTAGACATCTGACTGTAGTACTTTTACTTAAGTAGACATCTGACTGTAGTACTCTTACTTAAGTAGACATCTGACTGTAGTACTTTTACTTAAGTAGACATCTGACTGTAGCACTTTTACTTGAGTAGACATCTGACTGTAGTACTTTTACTTAAGTAGACATCTGACTGTAGCACTTTTACTTGAGTAGACATCTGACTGTAGTACTTTTACTTAAGTAGACATCGGACTGTAGTACTTTTACTTAAGTAGACATCGGACTGTAGGACTTTTACTTTAGTTGACATCTGACTGTAGCACTTTTACTTGAGTAGACATCTGACTGTAGCACTTTTACTGGAGTAGACATCTGACTGCAGTACTTTTACTTAAGTAGACATCTGACTGTAGCACTTTTACTTGATTAGACATCTGACTGTAGTACTTTTACTGGAGTAGACATCTGACTGTAGTACTTTTACTTAAGTAGACATCTGACTGTAGTACTTTTACTTAAGTAGACATCGGACTGTAGTACTTTTACTTGAGTAGATATCTGACTGTAGTACTTTTACTTGAGTAGACATCTGACTGTAGTACTTTTACTTAAGTAGACATCTGACTGTAGTACTCTTACTTAAGTAGACATCTGACTGTAGTACTTTTACTTAAGTAGACATCTGACTGTAGCACTTTTACTTGAGTAGACATCTGACTGTAGTACTTTTACTTAAGTAGACATCGGACTGTAGTACTTTTACTTAAGTAGACATCGGACTGTAGTACTTTTACTTGAGTAGACATCTGACTGTAGTACATTTACTTGAGTAGACATCTGACTGTAGCGCTTTTACTTGAGTAGACATCTGACTGTAGTACATTTACTTGAGTAGACATCTGACTGTAGTACTTTTACTTAAGTAGACATCTGACTGTAGTACTTTTACTTGAGTAGACATCGGACTGTAGTACTTTTACTTGAGTAGACATCTGACTGTAGTACTTTTACTTGAGTAGACATCTGACTGTAGTACTTTTACTTAAGTAGACATCTGACTGTAGTACTTTTACTTGACTAGACATCTGACTGTAGTACTTTTACTTAAGTAGACATCTGACTGTAGTACTTTTACTTGAGTAGACATCTGACTGTAGTACTTTTACTTGAGTAGACATCTGACTTTAGTACTTTTACTTGAGTAGACATCTGACTGTAGTACTTTTACTTGAGTAGACATCTGACTTTAGTACTTTTACTTGAGTAGACATCTGACTGTAGTACTTTTACTTAAGTAGACATCTGACTGTAGTACTTTTACTTAAGTAGACATCGGACTGTAGTACTTTTTTTACTTGAGTAGACATCTGACTGTAGTACTTTTACTTGAGTAGACATCTGACTGTAGCACTTTTACTTGAGTAGACATCTGACTGTAGTACTTTTACTGGAGTAGATATCTGACTGTAGTACATTTACTTGAGTAGACACCTGACTGTAGTCCTTTTACTTAAGTAGACATCTGACTGTAGCACTTTTATTTGAGTAGACATCTGACTGTAGTACTTTTACTGGAGAAGACATCTGACTGTAGTACTTTTACTTAAGTAGACATCTGACTGTAGTTCTTTTACTTAAGTAGACATCTGACTGTAGCACTTTTACTTGAGTTGACATCTGACTGAAGTGCTTTTACTTTAGTAGACATTGGACTGTAGAACTTTTACTTGAGTAGACATCTGACTGTAGTACTTTTATTTGAGTAGACATCTGACTGTAGCACTTTTACTTGAGTACACATCTGACTGTAGTACTTTTACCTGAGTAGACATCTGACTGTAGTACTTTTACTGGAGTAGACATCTGACTGTAGTACTTTTACTTAAGTAGACATCTGACTGTAGCAATTTTACTTGAGTTGACATCTGATTGTAGTACTTTTACTTGAGTAGACATCTGACTATAGTCCTTTTACATGAGTACACATCTGACTGTAGCACTTTTACTTGAGTTGACATCTGACTGAAGTACTTTTACTGGAGTAGACATCTGGTTGTAGTACTTTTACTGGAGTAGACATCTGACTGTAGTACTTTTACCTGAGTAGACATCTGACTGTAGTACTTTTACTGGAGTAGACATCTGACTGTAGTACTTTAACTTGACTAGACATCTGACTGTAGTTCTTTTACTTAAGTAGACATCTGACTGTAGTACTTTTACTTTAGTAGACATCTGACTGTAGCACTTTTACTTGAGTTGACATCTGACTGAAGTGCTTTTACTTCAGTAGACATTGGACTGTAGAACTTTTACTTCAGTAGACATCTGACTGTAGTACTTTTATTTGAGTAGACATCTGACTGTAGCACTTACTTGAGTAGAAATCTGACTAGTACTTTTACTTAAGTAGACATCTGACTGTAGTACTTTTACTTAAGTAGACATCTGACTGTAGCACTTTTACTTAAGTAGACATCTGACTGTAGCACTTTTACTTGAGTAGACATTTGACTGTAGTACTTTAACTTGACTAGACATCTGACTGTAGCATTTTTCTTGAGTAGACATCTGACTGTAGCATTTTTTCTTGAGTAGACATCTGACTGTTATACTTTTACTTAAGTAGACATCTGACTGTAGTACTTTTACTGGAGTAGACATCTGACTGTAGCACTTTTGCTTGAGTAGACATCTGACTGTAGCATTTTTACTTGAGTAGACATCTGACTGTAGTACTTTTACTTAAGTAGACATCTGACTGTAGTACTTTTACTTGAGTAGACATCTGACTGTAGTACTTTTACTGGAGTAGACATCTAACTGTAGTACTTTTACCTGAGTAGACATCTGACTGTAGTACTTTTACTGGAGTAGACATCTGACTGTAGTACTTTTATTTGAGTAGACATCTGACTGTAGCACTTTTACTTGAGTAGACATCTGACTGTAGCACTTTTACTTGAGTTGACATCTGACTGAAGTGCTTTTACTTCAAGTAGACATCTAACTGTAGTACTTTTACCTGAGTAGACATCTGACTGTAGTACTTTTACTTAAGTAGACATCTGACTGTAGCAATTTTACTTGAGTTGACATCTAACTGTAGTACTTTTACTGGAGTAGACATCTGACTGAAGTACTTTTACTGGAGTAGACATCTGACTGTAGCACTTTTACTTGAGTAGACATCTGACTGTAGCACTTTTACTTGAGTAGACATCTGACTGTAGCACTTTTACTTGAGTAGACATCTGACTGTAGTACTTTTACTGGAGTAGACATCTAACTGTAGTACCTTTACTCGAGTAGACATCTGACTGTAGTACTTTTACTGGAGAAGACATCTGACTGTAGTACTTTTACTGGAGTAGACATCTGACTGTAGTACTTTTACTGGAGTAGACATCTGACTGTAGTACTTTTACTTAAGTAGACATCTGATTGTAGCACTTTTACTTGAGTTGACATCTGACTGAAGTGCTTTTACTTTAGTAGACATCTGACTGAAGTGCTTTTACTTCAGTAGACATCTGACTGTAGTACTTTTACTTGAGTAGACATCTGACTGTAGTACTTTTACTGGAGTAGACATCTGACTGTAGTACTTTTATTTGAGTAGACATCTGACTGTAGCACTTTTACTTGAGTAGACATCTGACTGTAGCACTTTTACTTGAGTTGACATCTGACTGAAGTGCTTTTACTTCAAGTAGACATCTAACTGTAGTACTTTTACCTGAGTAGACATCTGACTGTAGTACTTTTACTTAAGTAGACATCTGACTGTAGCAATTTTACTTGAGTTGACATCTAACTGTAGTACTTTTACTGGAGTAGACA
The DNA here is from genome assembly GCF_024679245.1 of Pseudorasbora parva. Taxonomy (NCBI): domain Eukaryota; kingdom Metazoa; phylum Chordata; class Actinopteri; order Cypriniformes; family Gobionidae; genus Pseudorasbora; species Pseudorasbora parva. The sequence goes on from NC_090185.1 coordinate 42,260,696, forward strand.
TCTGACTGAAGTACTTTTACTGGAGTAGACATCTGACTGTAGCACTTTTACTTGAGTAGACATCTGACTGTAGCACTTTTACTTGAGTAGACATCTGACTGTAGCACTTTTACTTGAGTAGACATCTGACTGTAGTACTTTTACTGGAGTAGACATCTAACTGTAGTACCTTTACTGGAGTAGACATCTGACTGTAGTACTTTTACTGGAGAAGACATCTGACTGTAGTACTTTTACTGGAGTAGACATCTGACTGTAGTACTTTTACTTAAGTAGACATCTGATTGTAGCACTTTTACTTGAGTTGACATCTGACTGAAGTGCTTTTACTTTAGTAGACATCTGACTGAAGTGCTTTTACTGAAGTAGACATCTAACTGTAGTACCTTTACTGGAGTAGACATCTGACTGTAGTACTTTTACTGGAGAAGACATCTGACTGTAGTACTTTTACTGGAGTAGACATCTGACTGTAGTACTTTTACTTAAGTAGACATCTGATTGTAGCACTTTTACTTGAGTTGACATCTGACTGAAGTGCTTTTACTTTAGTAGACATCTGACTGAAGTGCTTTTACTTCAGTAGACATCTGACTGTAGTACTTTTACTGAAGTAGACATCTGACTGTAGTACTTTTACTTGAGTAGACATCTGACTGTAGTACTTTTACTTGAGTAGACATCTGACTGTAGTACTTTTACTGGAGTAGACATCTGACTGTAGTACTTTTACTTGAGTAGACATCTGACTGTAGCACTTTTACTGGAGTAGACATCTGACTGTAGTACTTTTACTTGAGTAGACATCTGACTGTAGTACTTTTACTTAAGTAGACATCTGACTGTAGTACTTTTACTTGTAATTGAGTAAAATGTAGCAAGGGGTGTCTGTACTTTTTCTCAAGTAATGAGGCTGTGTGCTCTGTACGCCTCTGCGATCGGCATGCATGTTTTGGGTGTACGATCTTACCCCCGACATATAGTGGGGCATCTCTGCTGAGGGGCTGGCCATGTCCTGAGCTGTCAAGAGTAGCCGGAAGCCCTCCATCCACAGAGAGGTTGACCATCCGCTCATAGGTGACCAGCTCAACCGTATGAAACCGGCCGTCATTCACGATTTCCGAGCTGTGGGAAGAGATGCATGAGACAGAGACGGCAGCAGAAATAAGTTACATGAGCTCCTGGAGTTCACTGCACCTGTAGATGGTGCTGCCCGACTGACTTCCCGTGTCATAGCTCACTCTCACATGGCCCTGGTGCAGCTCCACAGCGATCGGGTCAAGGGCGCCGTTATACAGCAGGATCCCAGTGTCCTCAGCGGTGGAGACCTGAGGGATTCATGAGCGTGAGACCCACGCTCCACACCACTGTTCAAAGGGTTAGTTCACCCAAAAATAATAATTCTGTCATTAGTTCTCCCTCATATTTGTGTTGAAATCCGATGGCTCAGAAAGGCCTTCATTGACACCAATGTCATTTCCTCTCTCCAGACCCATAAAGGCACTAAAGACGTCGTTACAAAGCCCATCTCACTACAGCGGTTCTACAATCATTTATGAAGAGGCCAGAAGAGTTTTAGTGCGCAAAAAAACTAAATAACGACTTACATAGTGATGGGCCGATTTCAGAACAAAGCTTCGAGCCGTTATGAGTCAGTGAATCGATTCATGATCCGGATCGCGTGTCAAACCGACAAACTGCTGAAATCACTTGACTTTGGCATCCGAATCATGAATCGATTCACTGATTCATAACGGCTCGAAGCTGTCTTTTGAAATCGGCCCATCACTATATAAGTCGTTCTTTAGTTTTTTTCCTAGTATTTCACAATCTGCATTGGTGTCAATGAAGGCCTTTCTGAGCCATCGGATTTCAACACTAATATCTTCATCTGTGTGTGAAGATGAACGTCTGACGGCTGTCCAACCACAGGAGGAATTAATCACACAATTTAAATTTTGGGGGGAACTAACCCTTTAAAGGATGTTTTAACAGAAGTTTCTCCTGCTCATAAATCCAGTAAATCAGTGAAATATTCCTCCAGTGTGAATCATCTGTTCTCTATGTGAATATATACTAAAGTGTAATTTATTTCTGTGATCAAAGCTGAATTTAAACTGTCATATATTTTGTTCTTCAGGATTCTTTGATGAATAGAAAGCTCAACAGAACAGCATTTATTAGAAACAGAATCTTTTGTGGCATTATAAACGTCTTTACTGTCACTTCTGATGCATTTAATTCATCCTTGAAGAATACAAATATACATTTCTTTCAAAATATATATTTTAAGTATTCATATATTATATACGTAAAAGTAAAGTTAAAGTTTTTTTATATCTTTTTATATGTTTATGTATTTATTTGCATTTATTTGCAATATTTATTTATCCATTTACATGTTATTTATTTGCATATATTTGCTATATTTATCTATTCATTTACATGTTATTTATTTGCATATATTTGCAATGTTTCTTTTTTCATGTATTGGCAAAATGTATTTATTTACATACATATTTGCATATATTTACATATATTATTAAATATTTTTTGCTTTTATCCATTTGCTTTATCTATTTATTGACATATATTAAATGTTTAAATATGTGCAATATTTTTTTTTTACTTAAAATGCAGGAAACAAGACACGAGAACCATTAGTTCATGCACAGCGAACAGAACAAATGCTGTTGTCATGACAACAGTAAAGTTTAAGATGCAGGGCAAGAAAGGTGGACTCGACTGGGATATTAATGTAGTGATAGCTGCCACAAGAACAGCACATTGACCTGAAGCGCTCACCTGTAGAGTGATGAAGAAGCTCACCTGTAGAGTGATGAAGAAGCTCACCTGTAGAGTGATGAAGAAGCTCACCTGTAGAGTGATGTTGGTCTGCGGCCGGCTCTCCAGCTCACTGAGCTGCAGGTATGAGTCTCTGTCGATGAAGCTGACGCTGAGGATCTTCTCACAGCGCGGCCCTCCGAACCCTGAGAGACACTGACAGGCCGCAGTACCGGCTCTCTCCACACAGGGGGCGCCGTTCTCACAGCGCAGAGCCTCACATCCCGTGGGGGGAGAGAGAGACGCCTCGCACAACCGCCCACTGCACACACACACACACACACACACACACACACACACACACACACGGCCAGAGGAATCACAATCACAGGACCATTCACACATAAGAGCGCCATAATGAAGAAAGGGTTAGAAAAAAGATGGAAAATTATCTATACAAGATATTTTAAATGGACCACATTTTGTCACAAGTACAAAATAAGTCCTTCAGCGTTTGTCCTGATGAAAACTGGCCAGACCAAAAACATTGTTAGTGCTTTTCATGCAACACATCTTCCAATAAACCACACATTTACATTACATTGAAAAATATACTGTACAAAAGGATTTTGTTGTTTTTTTTCTTTACGATATCAGCACATTTTAATAATATGATAAACTAAGGCTGATCATAAATTGTATGTTATAAAGTGTATTCATGTGATTCTGTGTATTGTGAATAGATTTGATCTCTTTACCCGTCAGTGATTTGATAAAAGTTGCCAGTCACCTCCAGCGTTTTTGATAATTTTCACAAAATGGCCACACAATATTGTGTTGTATGAATATCTGACCACGCAATATATCAAAAGAAAGAGCAGAGCCTCTGTTTTATTCTAGCTTTACACATTCCTTTATCAACACTTGAATGTGGGAACGTTTCATAAAAATCAACATTTTGAGAAAAATTCTGAGAAAATCCTGTTTTTGTCAATTATTTACGGTAATGCTTCTATTGCTTGTTTCTGCTTCTTCTTCTTCTTCTTCTGTGCTGTGATCACAACATTTGGTACTCTTTCAGAGGATATGTAATTGCGCCCCCTACCATATAACAGGGAAAACACGGAAACACTGTCAATGGCGAGGAAAGAGTTATTATATTTTTTAGGACTACTAAAATTTTTGTCATTGGGAATGTCAAAGAAACATTAGAAGATCCAAATCTGGGGTAATGAGGAGAACATTCAAACATTATTTGATAGTATATATATTTTTATATTATATATAATGAAATATTTTATGTCATAAAAAGGCCTATGGAATATTGTTATATGAAATCTATATTAATCACTTTCACTGAATTCCATTTCACAATCACTAACGGACCCTTTCTCAATATCAAATATGCCATATTATTTATATAAAATCATATTTATTCAACAAAAAAATATTTTTAAATAACGCAGTGACAGTCGCTCAAGCAGAGCAATAAAAATGGTGAAGCGGTTCCAGTGCTGATACTGGGTGGATATCACACAGCTGGCTCTCAGCCAATCAGAACCGAGAACCAGAAAGAACTATTGTGTATATATAACACATTTTTCTTGTTTTTTTACCATCAGGCACAACATAATTTTTTTTTATGGCAGTTACCATACCCTGGCATTAAGACAAGGAGGGGAAATGAGCGGCTTATGATGCTGCTCGCTAGTTCTTTGAAAAGTAAATTTGAACAGCCTAACGCCGTGTCCTAACCAGATGCGATGCGACAAGAGAGAGTGGACGGGCTCTCTGCAAGCGCACTGACTGCTTTCACAACGAAACTGATAAGTACAATATCGAATTCCTAAATCGTACACACTTTTAGAATGATTAAAAATACATACTGAGTGACTGGAAAAAATGTTTTAAATCATAGAATAAACTTGTTTGTTCACCTTGAGAGTTCAAACATAGCTAGTTGTTTCCTTTCATTTATTTTCAAGATCTGAGGTGAAGTGTGTGTGTGTGTGTGTGTGTGTGCGTGCGTGCGTGCGTGCGTGCGTGCGTGTGTGTGACATTGTTGTTATGTTCTTTTAGTGGATTTTGTCCACATTTTGTTAAGATAATGTCATTATTTAGGAATGTCTTGGTTGTATGGCCAGAATGGCTCATGTCCTACCCCAGGTTTTTGTGAAACGCCGCCACTGGGGTCAGCATGGGCACCCTGACTGCTCTATGCCGCCCCATACGCAACAAACTGAGATGCTCTGTGTATTCTGACAGCTTTCTATCAGAACCAGCATTAACTTCTGGAGCAGTTTGAGCTCCAGTAGCTCGTCTGTTTGATCGGACCCCACGGGCCAGCCTTCGCTCCCCCATTTTTCCTGCTTCTAACACATCAACTTTTAGGACAAAATGTTCACTTGCTGCCTAATATATCCCACCCACTAACAGGAGATGAAGAGATCATCAGTGTATTTCACTTCACCTGTATTCTATAATTCTGTTTATTTTAAAAACTATACGTTTTTATATGAAGTAATCGTATGAAGTAATATATAATTATAATACATCATGTGTAGACTCACCTGTAACCTTGTGGACAGACGCATGTATATCCGGCCACATGATCCACACAGCGCGCTCCGTTCTGACAGTAATGTCCCTGGCATTCGTTATAATCTACACTGCAGTCATCACCCACAAACCCAGGCGGACAGATGCATCTACACACACACACACACACACACACGCTTTCATTAGAGGGCATGTCATTTATGGCATTATTTGAATGACCTTAAAATGTCGATTTTCAGCTGAAAGGACTATTCACACGAATAGCAAATATTTGCCGTAAACAGGATCTTGAATAGAGACGACACATTCCTATCCAGCTATTCAGGCTTTTTTCAGCAAAAGAATTTCCTCCTCCCTTTAAAAATTTGACAAAAAGGTGATTTAATTTGCTCTCCTAGATACTTGATTATATGTTTACGTTCATACACTGCCATTCAAAATGTTGAGGTCAGTAATTTCATCAAGGACACATTCAATCGATCAAAAGTGACACAGTTTATAATGTCACAAAAGATTCTGTTTCTAATAAATGCTGTTCTTTTGAGCTTTCTATCATCAAAGAATGTATGACACACACATATGAAATGTGTTCATCACTGATCATCATAATCATCATAAATGTGTGTTGATCATCAGATCCTCATATGAGAATGATTAGTGAAGGATCATTTGACACTGACGACTGGAGTAATGATGATAAACTCAGCTTCGATCACACACTCCAAAAAATGTTATTTAGTATATGTTTTTCTTGTTTCCAGTCCAAATATCTAAATATTCTAAAATCAAGATGCATTTACTAGATCAGAACGACATAAGATATTTTTTCTTGTTTTCTGGGGGAAAATATCTAAATGAAGTGAGTTTTTGCTTAAAACAGGCAAACTGATCTGCCAATGGGGTGAGAAAAATAATCTTATTTCTGATTGAGACGAAAACAAGAAACAAGATTTCAATCAGAAACGAGATTAGATTTTATCACTTCATTTAGATTTTATTTTCAATAAAACAAGAAAAATATCTTGTTGTTTTACTGATCTAGTAAATGCAAATATATATATTCCCACAGAGAACAGAAAATTCACACTGGAGGAATATTACACTGCTTTACTGGAGTTATGATCAGATAAGTAAGCAGAAAATCATACAGACCCCAAACGTTTGAACAGAAGTGCACTGTTTAATATCATATCTCTGATAACGTTGATCAGCTCAGCCGGCTCTTACTTGGGTCCAGTGACGGTTGGGATGCACGTGGAGCCGCGCCGACAGGGGTTCTGGCCCGGATAGCACAGGTCCTCCTCGTACTCCTCACACCTCGGGCCTGTAATGCACATTCACACCTCCTTTACCCATCCACTCTCACTCCAGGCCGAATCGTGAATCAGGGCTTGTGTACCTGAGAATGGGTGCGGACACACACAGCTGTAGTTTCCCACTCCGTCCACACAGATGGTGCCGTTCTCACACTTGTTCTCCACACACTCGTCAACATCCAGCTCACAGAACTGGCCGCTGTACCCCAGAGGACACAAGCAGCTGTGGACACACATGGCAGATTTGGGTCCATTTTTGGGGATTTCCGCCTGGATTTGGCCTACCCAAATTGAAAAGCCTCCCATACACACATACAGGGGTCTAAGTTCAAAATGTTGGTGTCATTTTACAGGAAACCGTTTGAAGTTACATAAAACACTGCTAAAAGTGATAAACATGTAAGTTTGTCTGTGTCATGTTGTATGCAAAAAAAATTCAAATGGATCTGAAGGGAGGACCCCCCTCTTTTCCTCCTTTTATCACTTTTAGCAGTGTTTTATGTAACTTCAGAGGTTTTCCTGTAAAATTACACCAAATTTTTAAACTTAGACCATTGTATGTGTGTATGGGAAGCTTTTCAATTGGGTAGACCAAATCCAGTAGGAAATGGCACCAGAGTAATTTAGTGTAAATACATTACTTTGTGTAAAACAAATGCCAAAGTGATGCATATCTCCAGAAAGTAGAGACTCTAAGCTTTCAAATGACACCACATATGACATAGCTTCTCCACAGACATTTAAAATTGAAAGTTTACACTCACCTAAAGGATTATTAGGAACCCCGCACTAGTACTGTGTTTGACCCCTTTCGTCCCCTAAATTAACCCAGTTTAGGCCAGAATCCACATGCCAACATTGAACCCCATTTGGACCTTTATACACACCCTAATGCAGGGGTTTTCAAACTGGGGTCCTCCAGAAGGCTCTAAGGGTCCCCAGAATAATGTCAGAGAATTATAAGACAAAGCAAAAATGGATAAAGTCTACCGAACAATCTAACTGTTTCATTTCTAAACTTTTCTCTCCTTGTTTGCCATATACATACCTTTTAGAATTGTATAAATTTGCTTTGTATTTTTCTAGTGAGTTTTTCTCACTATAGTCCTTTATCTCACTCATTGGGTTTGAAGAGCTGTATTAATTCTACATGGTATTGATTCAACAAGGGGCTGAAAGACGTCTCCCATTGGAGGGAAAGTCTGGTGCCAGCAGCCGGGGTAATTCCAGCTCCAATAGCGTATACTAAAGTTGCTGCAGTTAAAAGCTCGTAGTTGGATCTCAGGAGTGGGCTGGCGGTCCGCCACAAGGCGAGCCACCGCCTGTCCCGGACCCTGCCTCCCGGCGCCCCCCGGATGCCCTTAGCTGGGTGTCCGGTCTAGGGGCCCGGAGCATTTACTTTGAAAAAATTAGAGTGTTCAAAGCAGGCCGCCTGTCGCCGCTGAATACCGCATCTAGGAATAATGGAATAGGACTCCGGTTCTATTTTGTGGGTTTCTGGAACCCGGGGCCATGATTGAGAGGGACGGGCAGGGGCATTTATACTGTGCCGCTAGAGGTGAAATTCTCGGACCGGCGCAAGATGGACGAAAGCGAAAGCATTTGCCAACAATGTTTTCATTAATCAAGAACGAAAGTCGGAGGTTCGAAGAAGATCAGATACCGTCGTAGTTCCGACCGTAAACGATGCCGACCCGCGATCCGGCGGCGTTATTCCCATGACCCGCCGGGCAGCGTGCGGGAAACCACGAGTCTTTGGGTTTCGGGGGAAGTATGGTTGCAAAGCTGAAACTTAAAGGAATTGACGGAAGGGCACCACCAGGAGTGGAGCCTGCGGCTTAATTTGACTCAACACGGGAAACCTCACCCGGCCCGGACACGGAAAGGATTGACAGATTGATAGCTCTTTCTCGATTCTGTGGGTGGTGGTGCATGGCCGTTCTTAGTTGGTGGAGCGATTTGTCTGGTTCATTCCGATAACGAACGAGACTCCGGCATGCTAAATAGTTACGCGGCCCGAGCGGTCGGCGTCCAACTTTTTAGAGGGACAAGTGGCGTTCAGCCACACAAGATGGAGCAATAACAGGTCTGTGATGCCCTTAGATGTCCGGGGCTGCACGCGCGCCACAATGAGCGGATCAGCGTGTTCCTACCCTGCGCCGGGAGGCGCGGGTAACCCGCTGAACCCCGCTCGTGATCGGGACTGGGGATTGAAACTGTTTCCCCATCAACGTGGAATTCCCAGTAAGCGCGGGTCATAAACTCGCATTGATTAAGTCCCTGCCCTTTGTACACACCGCCCGTCGCTACTACCGATTGGGTGGTTTAGTGAGGTCCTTGGATCGGCCCCGCCGGAGTTCCTCGCGGGCCCTGGCGGAGCGTCGAGAAGATGATCAAACTTGACCATCAGGAGGAAGTAAAAGTCGTAACAAGGTTTCCATAGGTGAACCTGCGGAAGGATCATTACAGGTCTCGGGCCTCAGAGCGCAGCCTCTACCCAGACAAATGCCTCGGGTCGCGCTCCGGCGCGATCCGAAACCCCCATTCCCAGTGATTAAGTTGTTTTATCCCAGTGGTTGGGTTGTTTTATCCCAGTGATTGGGTTGTTTTATCCCAGTGGTTGGGTTGTTTTATCCCAGTGGTTGGGTTGTTTTATCCCAGTGATTGGGTTGTTTTAGCCCAGTGGTTGGGTTGTTTTATCCCTGTGATTGGGTTGTTTTATCCCAGCGGTTGGGTTGTTTTATCCCAGTGATTGGGTTGTTTTATCCCAGTGATTGGGTTGTTTTATCCCTGTGATTGGGTTGTTTTATCCCAGTGATTGGGTTGTTTTATCCCAGTGATTGGGTTGTTTTATCCCTGTGATTGGGTTGTTTTATCCCAGTGGTTGGGTTGTTTTATCCCAGTGGTTGGGTTGTTTTATCCCAGTGATTGGGTTGTTTTATCCCAGTGGTTGGGTTGTTTTATCCCAGTGATTGGGTTGTTTTATCCCAGTGGTTGGGTTGTTTTATCCCAGTGATTGGGTTGTTTTATCCCAGTGGTTGGGTTGTTTTATCCCAGTGATTGGGTTGTTTTATCCCAGTGATTGGGTTGTTTTAGCCCAGTGGTTGGGTTGTTTTATCCCTGTGATTGGGTTGTTTTATCCCAGCGGTTGGGTTGTTTTATCCCAGTGATTGTTTTTTTTTTTTTGTCCCAGTGATTGGGTTGTTTAATCCCAGTGATTGGGTTGTTTAATCCCAGTGATTGGGTTGTTTTATCCCAGTGATTGGGTTGTTTTAGCCCAGTGATTTCAACCTATTTTGGGTTCATTTTAAGCCAGACATATAGTCATTATTAAACAGTAGTTGGCTAAACATCTAACAACCGCTGGGTTTGTCCATTTTCAACCCAACTTTGGGTTATTTTTATCCCAACATTGTGTAAAGTGCATATTATGCATCTCATTATCTTTTGACTTGGGCTATATGACAATTCACCATGACGTCACAACAGTTATAAACGCTCTTCCGGGTGGCAAAAGCCGAAGCGTTCCTATGGCAACGCTAGTAAATTGCTTGGGATTCAGACATAGTTAACATAATTTTGAGGGACTGATTAATTAATTCAGGAGATAGCAATACATGAAATGCCTAACCTTGCTCCAGTAGATGTAGCGCTAGTCTAATACCATCATTTTTAAATGAGCCTCAGCCTACATTAAGTAGTTATTTTAGTGACTGTTGCTGTTTGACTTACAATATGTCGGATCAGATGGCACAGACGTGAGCTTCTGACGGTCAAAAGGATAGCGTGCTGTAGACTAGCGCTACTCTGCTAATGTTAGGCATTCACTCAAACTAAACTCGCGGTGATGAAGAAGCCAGTGTGGTTCACGCATCAATCATCCGTCAGCCAACAACTGTTCTGCTTTTCCTATTTCTTCCATTGACATTCGATCAGTAGCCTACATGACACTAGAAATTCGGTCTCTTCCTACTTTAACTTCAGGCAGTGACTGACAATGAGTTCGATCTTTAAAAGAGATCTAAAGTTTACTAATATTAGTCTTGAATTTCCCCAGCTGAAGATAATTATGCTCTGCTATGATTTTGTAGATGGACCGTTTTGAGAATACTCCTCTGTAGCGCCTCTTCTGACGCCGTCCACTCATTTTAGCCTCCTCACCCACAGGTTTTGCTGGATATATTTACTTTTTTCTGAAGGAAATCGATACAATCCTACAGATTTTGCTGTATATCTGATGGCGCAACCCCAAACACAACACGTTTTCATCATAGTTTCAACTTTAATCAACAGCAATGTTCTTAACTATGTAACTGTTTACAGTAACAGGCTGGATCTCTTCAGTTGGTCAGTAGAAGCCGCTCGCGTTCTGCCACCCGGAAGTATCCTCGTGCCCATTGTTTACAAACATTCTGAAATGGTCTATAGGTGTGAAAATGACTCTATCCCTAATTTGGAACTCAAGACAAGTTTCATTGTATGGACAGAAAACATCATCTTTTGTGTTTTAAATAGAATACCGCATAACATGGTTTAGAATGATACGACGACAGATCTTTTTAAACTTTTCTGCAGATTCCAGTTTTACCAACCATTTATGAAATATTGTATACAGTCTGACCCTAATGAGGAGTCTAAGCGATACACAGAGTGAATGAATTCAGGTTGAATGGGACACTTTTTCCCAGTCATCTCAATGGCAAAAAGTGTCCCAATCCAAATTAGGTCACCCTGTTTAGGTCAGAATCCACTAAAATAACCGATCAAATAAGAGTCAGGAGATCTAATAGTTCCGTCAGCTGTTGGGTTGGTTTAATCCAATTTCTGGTAAAATGGGGACAGACCCAGCCATTGGGTTGATTTTTTTAATTAAATATTTAAGCCAACCACTGGGTTAAAACAAACCACCTAATGGGTTTGTCCATTTTCAACCCAACTTTGGGTTGTTTTTATCCCAGTATTGTTTAAAGTGTTTATTATGCATCTCATTATCTTTTGACTATAGGTGTGAAACATGGCTCTATTCCTAATTTGAAGATCAAGAGAAGTTATTTAGGAGAACATTCGAGTCGTCTGGGTTTCATTGTATTGACCGGAAAACCCCTGAGACATCATCTTTTGTGTTTTAAAGAAGAATATAATACATGGTTTAGAACGATATGACAATATTACGCATTCGTGCTTGCACTTACACCAAACATTTCTGTAATATTGCCCATGTCTGATATCTAACATTACTATATTTTTAAATCATTATTTTTTATTATTAGTGATATGACATAGAATACAACATATTGTTGTGTAGTTTTGATGGGATATACAGGACAGGCCAAACGTTTGGACACATTATTATTTGTAATGTTTTTGAAAGAAGTTTCTTCTGCTCATCAAGCCTGCATTTATTTGATCAAAAAAAAACAGAAAGAAATGTAGTATTGTGATATATTATTCCAATTTAAAATTTTTGGTTTTCAATGTATTCTCCTTTAAATGCTGATTTATTTCTGTGATCAGAGCTGAATGTTCAGGATGGTTCCTCCAGTCTTCAGGGATCATGATCCTTCAGAAATCATATTCTGTAATAAAATATATAATAATAATAATAATAATAATAACAATAATAATAATATAATCTGATTTATTATGAGTGTTGGAAACAGTTCTGCTGACTAATATATTTGAGGAATAAAAGGTTCAAAAGAACTGCATTTATTTAATATAAAAATATTACCAAATAATATAAATCTCCTTTACTATCAGTTTTCATCATTTTAACACATCCTTGTTGAATAAAATTATTGATTTATTTCAAAAAAAAAAGAAAGAAAAAAAAAGACTGACCCCAAATGACTGACCAGTAGTGTATATCGTTGGTACAAAAGATTTCTATTTTTAAAACATTTGCTTCTTTATTTTTTATTCATCAAAGTATTATAAAAAATTATCACAGGTTATAAAAAAAGTATTAGTCAGCAGATCTGTCTCCAACACTCCTAATGAATCCTCATCTGAGAATGATTTCTGAAGGATCATGATCCCTGAAGACTGGAGGAACCATCCTGAACATTCAGCTCTGAGCACACAAGTAAATCAGCATTTAAAGGAGAATACACTGAAAACCAAATATTTTAAATTGTAATAATATATCACAACATTACATTTGTTTCTGTATTTTTGATCAAATAAATGCAGGCTTGATGAGCAGAAGAAACATCTTTCAAAAACATGACAAATAATAATGAGTCCAAATGTTTGGCCTGTACTGTAGATTAGTCAAACATGCACACACTGATCCCAGTCTGACCCTAATGAAGAATTTAAGCCATACACATATTTAGGCCAGAATCCTCTAATATACTCCAAACATTATCAGACCTTTATTACCCCTAATGTGATGTTAAAGGCTGATTTCTGGTTGAATCACACCTATCCACCTAAATAAACCCCATGGTTAATATTGGTTACTTTTGTAACCGTCGTTACAAAGCCCATCTCACTACAGCGGCTCTACTATCATTGATGAAGAGGCCAGAAGAGTTTTAGTGCGCAAAAAACGAAATAACGATTTATATAGTGATGGCCGATTTCAGAACAAAGCTTTGAACGGTTATGAGTCAGTGAATCGATTCAGGATCCGGAAAAGTCACGTGATTTCAGCAGTTTGACTCGCGATCCGAATCATGAATCGATTCACTGACTCATAACGGCTCGAAGCTTTGTTCTGAAATCGGCCATCGCTATACAAGTTGTTATTTAGTTTTTTTGCGCACTAAAACTATTCTGGTGTCTTTAAAACCCTTTAAAAGCCAAGTTGACACCTAACATTTATTGGATTTTATTTCTCTAGAAATCAACATTGGTCCCAAACTAGCAAAGATCCGTTAAGTGACAGATTTATTTAGGTTACATTTTCAACCCTGTTACGCATTTTGGCGATCCGAATCATGAATCGATTCTCTGACTCATAACGGCTCGAAGCTTTGTTCTGAAATCGGCCATCACTATATAAGTCGTTATTTAGTGTTTTTTGCGCACTAAAACTCTTCTGGCCTCTTCATCAATGATTGTAGAGCCGCTGTAGTGAGATGGGCTTTGTAGCGTCGTCTTTAGTGCCTTTATGGGTCTGGAGAGAGGAAATGACATTGGTGTCAATGAAGGCCTTTCTGAGCCATCGGATTTCAACACTAATATCTTCATCTGTGTGTGAAGATGAGCGGAGGTCTGACGGCTGGCCAACCACAGGAGGAATTAATCACACTATTCACATTTCTGGCTGAACTAACCCCTTAAGTGGTTAAGGTGTGTGTTCTCACCTGAAGGCTTTCCGGGCCTCCTCGCTGTGACAGGTTCCTCCATTGAGGCACGGATCACCCTCACACGCGCTGACGGAGACCTCGCAGTGCTGGCCCTGTGAACACACACACTCATCAGGACATCACACACTCCTACTGGACATCACACACTCCTACAGGACATCACACACTCATCAGGACATCACACACTCCTACAGGACAACACACACTCGTCAGGACAGAACACACTCCTACAGCACAGCACACACTCTTACAGGACAGCACACACTCCTACAGGACATCACACACTCGTCAGGACAGAACACACTCCTACAGGACATCACACACTCGTCAGGACATCACACACTCCTACAGGACATCACACACTCCTACAGGACATCACACACTCCTACAGGACAGCACACACTCCTACAGGACATGACACACTCCTACAGTACAGCACACACTTCTACAGGACATCACACACTCCTACAGGACATGACACACTCCTACAGTACAGCACACACTCCTACAGGACATGAAACACTTCTACAGGACATGACACACTCCTACAGTACAGCACACACTCCCGCAGGACATCACACACTCCTACAGGACATCACACACTCGTCAGGACATCATACACTCCGACTGAACAGCACACACTCGTCAGGACAGCACACACTCCTACAGGACAGCACACACTCCTACAGGACAGCACACACTCCTACAGGACATCACACACTCCTGCAGGACATCACACACTCCTACAGGACAGCACACACTCCTAAAAGACATCACACACTCGTCAGGACATCACTCACTCCTACAGGACATCACACACTCCTACAGGACAGCACACACCCCTACAGGACAGCACACACTCCTACAGGACAGCACACACTCCTACAGGACAGCACACACTCCTACAGGACATCACACACTCCTACAGGACAACACACACTCCTACAGGACATCACACACACCTACAGGACACCACACACTCCTACAGGACAGCACAAATACATGACAGCACACACTCCTACAGGACATCACACACTCCTCAGGACATCACACACTCCTCAGGACATCACACACTCCTACAGGACAGCACACACTCCACAGGACATCACACACTCCTCAGGACAGCACACACTCCTCAGGACATCACACACACCTACAGGACAGCACACACTCCTCAGGACATCACACACTCCTACAGGACAGCACACACTCCTACAGGACAGCACACACTCCTCAGGACATCACACACACCTACAGGACAGCACACACTCCTCAGGACATCACACACACCTACAGGACAGCACACACTCCTCAGGACAGCACACACTCCTCAGGACATCACACACACCTACAGGACAGCACACACTCCTCAGGACATCACACACTCCTACAGGACAGCACACACTCCTACAGGACAGCAGACACTCCTACAGGACAGCACACACTCCTCAGGACTTCAAACACTCCTCAGGACAGCACACACTCCTACTGGACATCACAAACTCCTACTGGACATCACACACTCCTACTGGACATCACGCACTCCTACAGGACAGCACACACTCCTACTGGACATCACACACTCCAACTGGACATCACACACTCCTACAGGACAGCACACACTCCTACTGGACATGACACACTCCTACAGGACAGCACACACTCCTACTGGACATCACACACTCCAACTGGACATCACACACTCCTACAGGACAGCACACACTCCTACTGGACATGACACACTCCTACAGGACATCACACACTCCTCAGGACAGCCCACACTCCTCAGGATTTCACACACTCCTACTGGACATCACACACTCCTCAGGACAGCACACACTCCTCAGGATTTCACACACTCCTCAGGACATCACACACTCCTACAGGACAGCACACACTCCTGCAGGACATCACACACTCCTACAGGACAGCACACACTCCTACAGGACAGCACACACTCCTACAGGACAGCACACACTCCTACAAGACAGCACACACTCCTACTGGACATCACACACTCCTACAGGACATCACACACTCCTACAGGACATCACACACTCCTACTGGACATCACACACTCCTACTGGACATCACACACTCCTACTGGACATCACACACTCCTACAGGACAGCACACACTCCTACAGGACATCACACACTCCTACAGGACAGCACACACTCCTACAAGACAGCACACACTCCTACTGGACATCACACACTCCTACAGGACAGCACACACTCCTACAAGACAGCACACACTCCTACTGGACATCACACACTCCTACTGGACATCACACACTCCTACTGGACATCACACACTCCTACAGGACATCACACACTCGTCGGGACATCACACACTCCTACAGGACATCACACACTCCTACAGGACATCACACACTCCTACAGGACATCACACACTCCTCAGGACAGCACACACTCCTACTGGACATCACACACTCCTACATGACATCACACACTCCTCAGGACAGCACACACTCCTCAGGACATCACACACTCCTACAGGACATCACACACTCCTACAGGACATCACACACTCCTACGGGACATCACACACTCCTACAGGACATCACACACTCCTCAGAATAGCACACACTCCTACTGGACATCACACACTCCTACAGGACATCACACACTCCTACAGGACATCACACACTCCTACAGGACAGCACACACACTCCTACTGGACATCACACACTCCTCAGGACAGCACACACTCCTACTGGACATCACACACTCCTACAGGACATCACACACTCCTACTGGACATCACACACTCCTCAGGACATCACACACTCCTACAGGACATCACACACTCCTCAGGACATCACACACTCCTACTGGACATCACACACTCCTACCGGACAGCACACACTCCTACTGGACATCACAAACTCCTACTGGACATCACACACTCCCACTGGACATCACGCACTCCTACAGGACAGCACACACTCCTACTGGACATCACACACTCCAACTGGACATCACACACTCCTACAGGACAGCACACACTCCTACTGGACATGACACACTCCTACAGGACAGCACACACTCCTACTGGACATCACACACTCCAACTGGACATCACACACTCCTACAGGACAGCACACACTCCTACTGGACATGACACACTCCTACAGGACATCACACATTCCTCAGGACAGCCCACACTCCTCAGGATTTCACACACTCGTCGGGACATCACACACTCCTACTGGACATCACACACTCCTCAGTACAGCACACACTCCTCAGGATTTCACACACTCCTCAGGACATCACACACTCCTACAGGACAGCACACACTCCTGCAGGACATCACACACTCCTACAGGACAGCACACACTCCTACAAGACAGCACACACTCCTACTGAACATCACACACTCCTACAGGACAGCACACACTCCTACAGGACAGCACACACTCCTACAAGACAGCACACACTCCTACTGGACATCACACACTCCTACAGGACATCACACACTCCTACAGGACATCACACACTCCTACTGGACATCACACACTCCTACAGGACATCACACACTCCTACAAGACATCACACACTCCTCAGGACAGCACACACTCCTCAGGACATCACACACTCCTACAGGACATCACACACTCCTACAGGACATCACACACTCCTACGGGACATCACACACTCCTACAGGACATCACACACTCCTCAGAATAGCACACACTCCTACTGGACATCACACACTCCTACAGGACATCACACACTCCTACAGGACATCACACACTCCTACAGGACAGCACACACACTCCTACTGGACATCACACACTCCTCAGGACAGCACACACTCCTACTGGACATCACACACTCGTCAGGATATCACACACTCCTACTGGACATCACACACTCCTACAGGACATCACACATTTGTCGGGACATCACACACTCCTACAGGACAGCACACACTCCTACTGGACATCACACACTCCTCAGGACATCACACACTCCTACAGGACATCACACACTCCTACAGGACATCACACACTCCTACAGGACAGCACACACTCCTACAGGACATCACACACTCCTACAGGACAGCACACACTCCTACAGGAAATCACACACTCCTACAGGACATCACACACTCATCAGGATATCACACACTCCTACTGGACATCACACACTCCTACAGGACATCACACACTCCTACAGGACATCACACACTCGTCGGGACATCACACACTCCTACAGGACAGCACACACTCCTACTGGACATCACACACTCCTACAGGACAGCACACACTCCTCAGGACATCACACACTCCAACAGGACAGCACACACTCCTCAGGACATCACACACTCTTACAGGACAGCACACACTCCTACAGGACATCACACACTCCTACAGGACATCACACACTCCTACTGGACATCACACACTCCTACAGGACATCACACACTCCTACATTACATCACACACTCCTACAGGACAGCACACACTCCTCAGGACATCACACACTCCTACAGGACAGCACACACTCCTACAGGACATCACACACTCCTACAGGACAGCACACACTCTTACAGGACAACACACACACCTACAGGACATCACACACTCCTACAGGACATTACACACACTCCTACAGGACATTACACACTCCTACAGGACAGCACACACTCCTCAGGACATCACACACTCCTACAGGACAGCACACACTCCTACAGGACATCACACACTCCTACAGGACAGCACACACTCCTACAGGACAGCACACACACCTACAGGACATCACACACTCCTACAGGACATTACACACTCCTCAGGACATCACACACACCTACAGGACATCACACACTCCTACAGGACATCACACACACCTACAGGACATCACACACACCTACAGGAAATCACACACTCCTACAGGACAGCACACACACCTACAGGACATCACACACTCCTACAGGACAGCACACACTCCTCAGGACATCACACACACCTACAGGACATCACACACTCCTACACGACATCACACACACCTACAGGACATCACACACACCTACAGGAAATCACACACACCTACAGGACATCACACACACCTACAGGACATCACACACTCCTACAGGACATCACACATTCCTACAGGACATCACACACTCGTCAGGACAGCACACACTCCTACAGGACATCACACACTCGTCAGGACAGCACACACTCCTAAAGGATAGCATACACTCGTCAGGACAGCACACACTCCTACTGGACATCACACACTCCTACAGGACATCACACACTCGTCAGGACAGCACACACTCCTACAGGACATCACACACTCCTACAGGACAGAACACACTCCTCAGGACATCACACACTCGTCGGGACATCACACACTCCTACAGGACATCACACATTCCTACAGGACAGCACACACTCCTCAGGACATCACACACTCCTCAGGACATCACACACTCCTACAGGACACCACGCACTCCTACAGGAAATCACACACTCGTCGGGACATCACACACTCCTACAGGACAGAACACACTCCTACAGGACATCACACATTCCTACAGGACATCACACACTCGTCAGGACAGCACACACTCCTACAGGACATCACACACTCGTCAGGACAGCACACACTCCTACAGGATAGCACACACTCGTCAGGACAGCACACACTCCTACTGGACATCACACACTCCTACAGGACATCACACACTCGTCAGGACAGCACACACTCCTACAAGACATCACACACTCCTACAGGACAGAACACACTCCTCAGGACATCACGCACTCGTCGGGACATCACACACTCCTACAGGACATCACACACTCCTACAGGACATCACACACTCCTACAGGACATCACACACTCCTACAGGACATCACACACTCGTCAGGACATCACACACTCGTACGGGGTACGGGTTAGCGGTGTGTGTGTGTGTGTGTGTGTGTGTGTGTGTGCTCAGGACCTGGTAGCCGAGTGCACAGCTGCACTTGTAGTGGTGTGTGGCGTCGCTGCGGCAGCGGCCGTTATTCTGGCAGGGGTTGGAGGAGCACGGGCTGCACTTCTCCGAGACGGCCGGATCCACAGGACCTGAGGGAGAGCAGACTCAAGCTTCATCCTGAAGGCAAAAGGCCATCTGCGGCGCTCCACCCACCTGCGCACTGGAAGCTGTCTGCAGGCGTGGTGAGCAGGAGCTTTCCCAGCATGCCCTGCGGCGCGGCACAGCGGGCGATACCCGGCTCCTTGAACCCGCTCTTCACCCAATCAGAGAGCCAGCGCAGCCGGCAGTCACAGTACAGCGGGTTCGCCCCGATGGCCCTTCACACACACACACACACACACACACATGATGGAACACCACACAGCAGCTTGCATCTCATACAAAATGCAAAGTTAGAACGTTTTTCTATTTATTTATACTTTTCTCTTCTTTATTCTTCCTTATTATTTACATTAATCAATCATTTTTATACAAATTTTTTGTCCATTTTTAATAGTCATTGTTCTTCATCTTTTCTATTAAATCTAAGTACAGCAAAATAATTAATAAAATAATTACATATGGAAACATTAAACTTTGAATAATACTATTAGGAAATTGAAATAAAGCTAAATAAAATATAAATATTAGATTAAAAAAAAATTTAAAGCAAAAAGGTCTGTGCATCCAACTGAATTAAATGTAAAAAATAATAATAATAATAATAATAATAATAATAATAATAATAATTATACCCCCCCCCCCCCCCAAAAAAAAAGTAATCCTTTTTTTAGATTTACGCATTTCAATTAAAAGTAAAATTCCATCAAAATGAGCTGAATAATCTTTGATCAATTATTCATTACAACCTGTGAGGATTATTCAATGCAACAGAACTTTACTATTAACTGATTAATTTTTAGTCTAGAAATGATTTTAAAAACAAAGTGTAATCATTTTTTTTTTACTTTATTAGAGTTTCCAAATAAAATAAAATAATTTATTGTGGAAAGATCTACAAATTTACTTAATAAAGCTAAAATAAAATAAAATATAAATATAGATTAAAAAACATGACTGGTACTTGAATAGACTTGAATAGCTGAAGAGCATTAGCAATTAACTGAAATAAATTACATTAAAAAAAACTTTTTTATTTTCATAATGATAATAATAATAATAATAATAATAATAATAATAATAATAATAATAATAATAATAATGAGATTGTTTAACTGTAATTGCAGTGTAGACGCATTCAGTCCAGTGTATATAGCTGTAAATATATCTAAATGCCAATTCAGACGCGGGTTTTTAGAAATCTAACTGTGGTTCTTGTCACCGCAAAGTTTGTGTCATAAATTCTGTGGAATTTAATACAATATTTCTTTTCTAAAGCTACTTTTATAATGTCTAATTGATGTTTTTCTCATTTATCTTTTGGGTTAATTTCTCTGAACATGCAATTAATTAGGTTAATTAATCGGCACATCATGTAATTAATTCGATTTTTTTTTAAACGATTTAAATCTCTTGACAGCCCTAATATAAATATTAGATGAAGTCGTGCCTTGGCAACTAACTGAAATGAATGACTAAAGATTACTGAAACTTTAAATGGAAGCTATTTAAAAATATTAAAAACTAATAGAAATGACAAAAGCACATAAATGATTAAACTTAACTTGTCTAATTTGACAAAAAAAGATGCATTACAATGAAAAAAAAACTGTATTTGAACAAGAATAGAGCGGAGACTAGATGAAAAGCCTGCTGTATTGATAATGGTGTGTAAGTGTGTGTGATCCAGAGAGACGCGAGATGTGTGTGTGCGACTCACAGGTGTGACAGAGATGCGGCGTCGCTGAACACTTCTTGGTGTAATTCAGAAATATCGTTGCCATGGAGCGATCTGCAATAAATGCACAGCAGCAGCGAGGAGAAAACATGTGGGTTGAGGAGAGGTCAAATGATTATATCTGTATGTTTGCTTCCTTCACTATCAGAGAAACATGAACGTCTGTAAGAGGCAGAGCAGAAACTCACAGCAGCCGAAGAGAGGCCAGGCCTCTAAACACACGAGCTGGGATACAGCGCAGGGCATTATAACTCAAGATGCTGGAAATCACAGAAACACAAGCCCGGTGAGGGACAGACACAACAGCAGTCAATGGAAAAGTGTGTGTGTGTGTGTGTGTGTGTGTGTGTGTGTGTGTGTGTGTGTGTGTGTGTGTGTGTGTGTGTGTGTGTGTGTGTGTGTGTGTGTGTGTGTGTGTGTGTGTGTGTGTGTGTGTGTGTGTGTGTGTGTGTGTGTGTGTGTGTGTCAGGCTCACAGTGTGGTCAGCTGACTCATGTTGGCGAAAGACGAGTTTGACAAGGAACTGATGTTATTGTTGCTCAGGTCACTGAAATGAAGCACAAACATATTAATTATTCTACATATATCTGTAGCAGATGTTTTTGTTCTCTCGCTGGTGACGAGGGAGACACATTCCCATTTACACCTGGAGTTTAATCGGCCTCTTTTGTCCACTTTCAGTCACTTCTCCTGATTTCTTTGAGGGAAGGGTCTATGAGCGGGTAAATGTAGAATTTTTTTTTCATCTAATGGACAAAATAAGCTTTTCATTTACATATGAACACAACCAGAGACGCACAGAGAGCAGCGGCAAGACCAGCTGAACACTGTGAGTGTGTGTTAGAAATCAGGAATGGAGAGAGAGGTCATGGGCGGCCAAGGCTCATTGATGACCGTGGGGAGCGAAGGCTGGCCCGTGTGGTCTGATCAAACAGACGAGCTACTGGAGCTCAAACTGCTCCAGAAGTTAATGCTGGTTCTGATAGAAAGCTGTCAGAATACACAGAGCAGCTCAGTTTGAGGCGTATGGACCAGTCAGGGTGACCTCTGACCCCTGACCCCGCTGAAAGCACCAACAGTAGCACGTGAGCATCAGAGCTGGAGCACGGAGCAATGGAAGAAGGTGGCCTGGTCTGAGGAATCACATGGCCCCAGGATGCACTATGGGAAGAAGGCGAGCCGACGGAGGCAGTGTGATGCACAATTTTTAATTACATAACTAGGCTAGATCATTTGCTTAAATACTAACTATGATAATAAAGGCCTTGTTATAGTTGTATGTGGCTCACATGAAAATCTTTTCTGGTCTTTTCTAGTGAAAACATGAACACGGGAGAGCCGCTTTAGAGCAGAAAATTGAAGTTGTACTTCTGACGAAACGAGACACTGACAGTGTTTTTCATGTTTAATATGCTGAAGTTTGAGTTAAATCTACTTATTACACGGCTCTGTGAAATACTTGATTCTGATTGGTCAATCGCGCATTCCAGCGGTGTGTTATTCCCAGATCACACCCGCTCATCCGGGTACTGCGAGTTATCTCGACCGGTTCTACTTCTGTGCTTAACGCTGGCGCCATCTTGTGGCTTAAACAGCCGTGGGTTACACTGGAAGACTTCAGGGCAGGTTTCCTTTATAAAGTTTTTAATATGGATATTTTTCTGACACAAACGCATCGATTGGAATCAGAAGGCTCTGCCATCATATGCCTGGTGTTTTCTCAGTTTTGTTGTGTTTATTTAGTTATTGAGAGGAAAGCGAGCAGCACATATTTACATATTCACAGCAGAATCGGATGTTTGCTAACAGTGTATCGCTGCTCACGTATATCGAACTTTGTTCTACCACCACACTGCAAAAAAGGCTCTTATTTAGTATTTTTGTCTTGTTTCCAGTCCAAATATCTAAATATTCTTAAATCAAGATGATTTACTAGCTCAGTAAAACAACATAAGATATTTTTTTCTTGTTTTCTAGGGGGGAAATATCAAATGAGTTTTTGCTTAAAACAAGCAAAATGATCTGCCAATGGGGTGAGAAAAATAATCGGAAACAAGAAACAAGATTTCAATCAGAAATAAGATTATTTTTCTCACCCCATTGGCAGATCATTTTGCCTGTTTTAAGCAAAAACTCACTTCATTTAAATTTTATTTTTAAGAAAACAATGAAAATATATCTTATGTCATTTTACTTATACAGTAAATGCATCCTGGTTTAAGAATATTTAGATATTTGGACTGGAAACAAGAGAAAATGACTAAGTAAGAATATTTTTTTGCAGTGTAAATGAAGAAGTATCTCGGGGCCTTGACACAGACTCTGGTCTGATCTTGAATATGATGCACAGACTCTGGTCTGATCTTGAATATGATGCACAGACTCTGGTCTGATCTTGAATATGATGCACAGACTCTGGTCTGATCTTGAATATGATGCACAGACTCTGGTCTGATCTTGAATATGATGCACAGACTCTGGTCTGATCTTGAATATGATGCACAGACTGCCTCCAGTGGCTAAATGTGTGAGTGCAGGAGCCGAGGTCAACACTCACACCAGCTGCAGGCGTTTGAACGCGGAGAGCTCTTTGGGAACCGCAACAAACAGATTGCCATCCAGGTATCTGTGGAGACAGCATGAGTTCACGAGACACCCAAATACAGCCAGACAGCATTAGCATAAACCCTCACGCCCACCCGAACATGACTCACAGCTCGGTGACATTGTGTGGGATGCCACGGGGTAAAGCCATCAGGTGTTTGTTACTGCAGCGCACCACCGTCTCCACACAAGTGCACTCCTCTGGACACTCTGGCTTCGGGACGCAGCTCGTGTCGTCTTCAACCACCGCTGAAAGTGCGTGGGACAGATATATTTAGAAATGCAGTCATAGAAAGGATGGCATGACTGTTGACCAATTTATTAAAGGGATAGTTCAGCCATAACTGAGCCTGTGATGTTTATCTGCTGACCCCCAGTGCATCCAACATGTAGGTGTGTATGTTTCTTCAGGAGAACACAAATGAAGATTTTTACCTCAACCGTTGATGCGTGTAGGTCATATAATCATGTGAATGGGGAACAATTCTATGAGAGCAAAAAAAAAACATGGGTAGACAACATGCACAAAGAGCCCTGTGGCTCATGACTGATATCTTGAGACATAAAACGATCAGTTTGTG
>NC_090185.1:42293210-42443210 GCF_024679245.1 Pseudorasbora parva
CAATCTATTAATCAAACAATCAATCAGCCACCCTACCAAAGCCAGTCAGTCAGTCAACCAATCAATAATAATCTATTAAATAAATGTAAGAGTCAGTCAATAAATGATCCTGTGATACTGATCCCTTTAGTTATGTGAAGTGTTGTCTAGTATTAGGAGTGCTAGAAGTGCGGTTGCAGAGATGCTAGTAAAAGGGCCACTTGCAGCATGCGTAATCCGTCCATTCCCCGGAGCATTCCTCCCCGTACGGACGCCAGGTGGTTGGCAGTCAGGTGAAGCTCAACCACAGACGACGCACCGTCAAACGCTCCATCCTCAATCTCTGTGATTTTATTGTTGCTAAGGTTTCTGTGAGAGAAATGCACAGAAAACTAGTTTATTATCCAGCTCATTTGAGTAATACAGTGTATTTTGATGTTGTTTCATCATACTATGTAGTACACAAATGTCAATCTCACATTTTCTTGAGATGTGTGAGGGGCCGAAAGAGCCCTGTAGCCTCCAGGACAGAGAGGTCATTGTTATTGAGACGTCTGAAAGAAAGACAATTCAATTCATTTTCACAGGAGAAATGGCCGAAAGAAGACATCACAAACATACTCCTACATAAACAGCTAGATGTTAAAACAGAGCCATATTGTGTTCATTTGTTCAGTGTGAGTATGTGTGTGTTCTCTTACAGTTCAGTAGTAGAAAGTGGAAGGTGCTCCGGGAACTTGGTTAGGCGTAAATTCGAGCAGTCCACCACCGTCGCTTCACAGCGGCATTTGGGCGGACAAACAGGCTTGCTGTTGCAGTCCTTATTCAAACGCGTGTCCTCTGCACCTGAGACAAATATAAAGATGCTTACAGAGAACCTTTAATCACAAGAGAGGATAAATGGGCCATTTTGTCTAAAGGAGACACTTAAACACACAGACATAACTTACCTGGGATGTGGTACTGTTCCTTGGCTGCTATGGCAACACATGCAAGAAAACAGAAAATACAGCTGCTTTAAAAGCCTAGATGAACATGCAGTCGGCACATCTGAGATAAAGCTGGACCATTACCAAAGAGGTTCTCTACTATACTGGCATTTACACGTAAAGGGGTCATGAACTTAGATATTTTTATTCTGTTGTCTGAGGTCAACTAATGATGTTCGTGTGGTTTCTACATTCAGAAACATCATCATCTAATCAGAACTAATCAGTAATAGGCTATTTTCTACACTGGTGTTGAGGCTCTCTCCTAAACGCTGTTATTATAGTCGTGTCACATTGAAGAATTGGGATTAAATGCCCACTGCTATGATTGGATTTTGCATATTATAATATGAACAGTTTTGCTGATTATAATGAGCTTCGGCTCCCCCATGAGTCCACGTAAAGGAATTGTTTTGAAAGCGAGTGGGAAAACGGCAACCAGAATGATTCTCTCAAAGAGATCAAACAAACACAATGATTCATCTCTCATCCACCCGCGTTTGATTGGAATGTTATTTTTATTACTTGGCCCAGATCGGTGGATATAAACGTGAACCGTGCATAACTAACACAAACACACACACATGCTCAAGCCTCACTGCAGAGTCAGACAAATCAGCATGATCAAAACATCCGCGATTGTATTTTTCCTTCAAATATCAAGTCAAGAGAGTGAACAACGCACATAGAGAAAGGAATGTTATTTCACTATTTAAGATAACGATTTGGTAGCCCGTCTACAGAACACATCAGTTAGCCCCGGGGCGTTGGGCTTTGCCATGTAGGCCTCTGTTATATTTCTTGCAGGAGTCGGTGTGCGGGGCTACAGAATCAGGCGTCGCTCTTCTGTTGAGGCGGTGTTTCACCATGATGAGGTCAAGGGTTGGCTCATTCAGAGAGCACTCGTTTTCTGGGCCTAGTGTCTATAAAAGCTTTTCTTTGACTAAAAAAAAAACGTTTTCAGCTCAGAAACGTACAGGATATTCTTATGACCCCTTTAAATCTGCTCAGTCACTCTTTCTCTAGATTACATATTTATGCCAGTAGGTGGCAGCAAGAGTCCAATAATCATATATTCAACAGATTCACTCAAAACATTCCTTCAGGAACAAGTCTTTATGAGCAAATCATTGAATCATTCACTCAATCCTTTTATTCAACCATACTGATTCATTCAGGAATTAATAAGTGACTGTCTATACATGTGATTCATTGAATCATTCATTTAACTAACTTCTAAGTTAGTTCAATCAGTTCTAAAACACTGATTTATTCAAGAACTAAACAGTGACTGGCTAATTCTGAGTCACTGAATCATTAATTTAAATGATTTATTCAAAAACGTATTCAGGAAGAAAACTAGTGACCGTCTACATGAGAAAATCACTGAATCATTTACTTCAAAACACTGATTCATTCAGAAACAAAACCAGTGACTGTCTATGATTGAGTCAGGGAATGAATTATATTATTAAACACTGATTCATTCAGGAATGAAATACGTGATCTTCTATACATGTGATGCATTGAATCATTCAGTTAAATAACTTCAAAAACACTGATTCATTCATGACTGAACCAGTGACTGTCTATGATGGAGTCAGTTAATGATTTTTCAACTGATTTGTTCCAAATCACTGATTCATTCAGGAAAAGTAGATGAGTAGATCATTGAATCTTTCACTCAGCTGATTTGTTCGACAACACTGACTCCTTCAGAAATTAAGCTACTGACTGTCCATATGAGTTAGTCATTGAACAATTCGCTCAAATGGTTTATTAAAAAACACTGATTCGTTTAGGAAAAAAACGCCAATACTGTGTGTCCTGTCCCTTTTGGAGATCCCGGGCTCCAGCATTCCCAATTAAAGGTTATGTGCATAATTAAAAACGAATAAATACATGTTTGCAATTATTAGTTATAAATGTAAATGTACATAATGATTCACAAATCATCTATCTGTAAAGCAGTGTGTTTGTGTATTGTACCTGAACAGCGGAACTTCTTGCTCTTGATCTGGCTGATGCGCTTGTTGGCGAGCCGGCGAGGACTGGAGCATCGTGCACCGCTGGTCTCGATCGGATTGGACCGCAGGAAGTCCGCCAGCCACTTCAGACCACAGTCGCAGACGAACGGGTTCTGAGCTAAGTGACTGAAAAGAAAGCCAACAATGAATCTGATTATACGGCACATGCCTGATTCAGTGTTCATTATGTAAGGTCTCTTACAGAGTCTGGATGGATTTCAGCGGAGTAAATGTGCCTTTGGCTAGAGTCTGGATCTTATTGTCATACAGGGACAATAGAGATAAGTTCTCAAGGTCCTGGAAGACGTTGACACGAACACAGTGGATTTTATTAGCATTTAATAGTCTGAAAGAAAGAAGGAAAGACAGACACCTCAAGCATTACAATGGCTGCCTGGATGAAGCTGTTTCAGTGTGCTACCTCATTCACGCACCATTAAGCCACGCCGTCGTGACATTTCTCATGTGGGTGGTAATTTTGCATTGACATAAGCATCAGAGGTGATCTACATCATGCTGTTCAGTACTTACAGTAACTCTAATGCACTCAATCCGTCAAAAACTCCCCGTGGCAGATCTGTAATCTTATTTCCATAAAGAACCCTGCCAAACAAAACACGAACATGAGTTACAATGGTGCTGATAAACTGTTTCATTTGTGCCAGGTCTGCAGGGCTGGGTAAGCATGTGGATTTCAGAAAAATGAACCATTCAGACGCAAGGTTACACATACTTTTAAATACTGCCACAAAAGATCTGCAAAGTCAAAAGAGTCTCAATAATATTCTGGTCTCTAGATATGACTTCCTCCTTCAGTATAAGTAACTTCAGAGCCTTGACTGAATCATCTAATGTGTCAAATCTTTTTAATCAATCGGTTGACCAGTACACAAAACCAGTCTGAACTATTTATTTGCAAACAAAACTGAACTGGTCCAAATGGTTCCTTGAGTTAGCAAAACAATGACTCGCTGAACCAAATCTTTTGGACAGGTCCGACTCGTAATGAGTTGGGTTAACAACAAAGAACTGATGTGAATTAATTGTTCAGACCAAGTTTGTAAACTGGTTCAACCGACTCAATAGAAAAATCATGGATTGGATGGATGGATGGATGGATGGATGGATGGATGGATGGATGGATGGATGGATGGATGGATGGATGGATGGATGGATGGATGATAATCTGTTTGTCCAATTCTAGATATTAATCCCTTTAATATAAGCAATATCGGATTTATAAATGTATAATTCGAATGAATTGCATCTTTTTAATGAATTATTTGAAAAGATTCAGACAACCAGAATGAACGATTAATTCACGAAAACAATGAAAAAAAGCAAACAAACAAATCCTTTAGACATCATAATAAGTCAATTCACCAAAAGGTGTAACTCAATAGAACGATATACTGCTAATACTTCAATATGGAAATAAGTGAACGATCGTTGCCTTAGATATGACTTCTTTCAATGTAAGTAACGCTCGATTCATAAATGAATCAACCCAAAAGCTAAATCATTTTTGAACTATTCACTGAAATAAACTGTTCAAAGGAGCCAATTATAAGAAACGGATGAGACTAACTGGATCTAAATGATTAAACGCAAGTCTATGAGATCTTACTGGCCATTTGAGCAAAGTTAGTTAAAGTTAAGGTTAGGTTGATCGCTTAGTAAAGTCACAGCGATCATGGCAGACATGTGCCTGTCTCCCGCTGAGCTGTGGAATCATAAGGCATATATGCTGGAGGCTAGCTAAACGTTCATATATTTACACACAGCGCACGGTCTCTACATCAGACCCCTGGTGAGATGTTCCCATAACACGCTTACAAAGGGCTCTTCGTGCAGCGATGCATAATTCAACACAACTAATAAGCTCACGCGTGAACATGCTGGAAACACACACAGCAGTCGTATGCAGATTAAATGATTATATACATAAGTGCTGTATAATGTACACGCCGAGAAGGCTGTTTTTTTACAGATGTGAATAAATGGATATGTAATTCTCAAAACAATTATGTAAGCAGAGCCAAGCCAATTCATTTAGCAAATAATAATGAAAACTAGCTTTTGGGATCATAACTGTAATTTTGTATTCATGTGTGAATTGTAGCGTAGCACACAGTCAGGATAATGAACTATATTACATGGCAGAACATTTGTTTATTGTAATTTTAATTATAATGCATGAAATAATTTATTAATATTGGTGTTGCTGCTGGTTTATAAAGGCTTGCCATAGTTAAAAATGAAACTTCTGTGACGAAAACACACAGTTGCTCCAAATGCTGTTGTCACCTTCTTGTAGTCGTTGTATTAAGAAATGAAAGCCACACACTCGATCAGTTAAGTTGGGCTCAGACTAGAGGAGTTTTTAAATCCTAACGATTAAGAAATCTGGGGGCATCACTAACTGCGTTTCCATTACAGATTTGCGAAAAACTTTTGCGATATTTCTTAAATGTCGATAAAAAACTGTTGCGAAATGACAGCGTTTCCATAGCTGCAGTTATGCGACTAAAACATATTACTTTCCTCTCGCGATAGGTCATTCCAAAACGATAGCACTTGGTAGGTTTGTATATCCCATCCACCACACTAGCCATTATTATTATTGGAAGGAGACATACAGTCTTGTTCAAAATAATAGCAGTACAATGTGACTAACCAGAATAATCAAGGTTTTTCATATATTTTTTTATTGCTACGTGGCAAACAAGTTACCAGTAGGTTCAGTAGATTCTCAGAAAACAAATGAGACCCAGCATTCATGATATGCACGCTCTTAAGGCTGTGCAATTGGGCAATTAGTTGAATTAGTTGAAAGGAGTGTGTTCAAAAAAATAGCAGTGTGGCATTCAATCACTGAGGTCATCAATTTTGTGAAGAAACAGGTGTGAATCAGGTGGCCCCTATTTAAGGATGAAGCCAACACTTGTTGAACATGCATTTGAAAGCTGAGGAAAATGGGTCGTTCAAGACATTGTTCAGAAGAACAGCGTACTTTGATTAAAAAGTTGATTAGAGAGGGGGAAACCTATAAAGAGGTGCAAAAAATGATAGGCTGCTCAGCTAAAATGATCTCCAATGCCTTAAAATGGAGAGCAAAACCAGAGAGACGTGGAAGAAAACGGAAGACAACCATCAAAATGGATAGAAGAATAACCAGAATGGCAAAGGCTCAGCCAATGATCACCTCCAGGATGATCAAAGACAGTCTGGAGTTACCTGTAAGTACTGTGACAGTTAGAAGACGTCTGTGTGAAGCTAATCTATTTTCAAGAATCCCCCGCAAAGTCCCTCTGTTAAAAAAAAGGCATGTGCAGAAGAGGTTACAATTTGCCAAAGAACACATCAACTGGCCTAAAGAGAAATGGAGGAACATTTTGTGGACTGATGAGAGTAAAATTGTTCTTTTTGGGTCCAAGGGCCACAGGCAGTTTGTGAGACGACCCCCAAACTCTGAATTCAAGCCACAGTACACAGTGAAGACAGTGAAGCATGGAGGTGCAAGCATCATGATATGGCCATGTTTCTCCTACTATGGTGTTGGGCCTATTTATCGCATACCAGGGATCATGGATCAGTTTGCATATGTTAAAATACTTGAAGAGGTCATGTTGCCCTATGCTGAAGAGGACATGCCCTTGAAACGGTTGTTTCAACAAGACAATGACCCAAAACACACTAGTAAACGGGCAAAGTCTTGGTTCCAAACCAACAAAATTAATGTTATGGAGTGGCCAGCCCAATCTCCAGACCTTAATCCAATTGAGAACTTGTGGGGTGATATCAAAAATGCTGTTTCTGAAGCAAAACCAAGAAATGTGAATGAATTGTGGAATGTTGTTAAAGAATCATGGAGTGGAATAACAGCTGAGAGGTGCCACAAGTTGGTTGACTCCATGCCACACAGATGTCAAGCAGTTTTAAAAAACTGTGGTCATACAACTAAATATTAGTTTAGTGATTCACAGGATTGCTAAATCCCAGAAAAAAATTTTTTTGTACAAAATAGTTTTGAGTTTGTACAGTCAAAGGTAGACACTGCTATTTTTTTGAACACACCCCTTTCAACTAATTGCCCAATTGCACAGCCTTAAGAGCGTGCATATCATGAATGCTGGGTCTTGTTTGTTTTCTGACAATCTACTGAACCTACTGGTAACTTGTTTGCCACGTAGCAATAAAAAATATACTAAAAACCTTGATTATTCTGGTTAGTCACATTGTACTGCTATTATTTTGAACAAGACTGTATGTTATCCAAGCATTAATGGCAAGGAAAGCCCCTTAGGTTACTTAAGCGGCACGGATATGAGGTGTGTGTGTGTGTGTGTGTGTGTGTGTGTGTGTGTGTGTGTGTGTGTGTGTGTGTGTGTGTGTGTGTGTGTGTGTGTGTGTGTGTGTGTGTGTGTGTGCGTGCGTGCGTGCGTGCGTGCGTGCGTGCGTGCGCGTGTGTGTGCGTGTGTGTGTGTGTGTGTGTGTGTCAGATCTGCTTCAAGGTCTTCATGATAATGTAGCGTTTCTGTGTTTAGAATCCAGTATTACTGTAATCCTATATTGTCTTTTATGAGTTTAATAAAGAACTCCGTCTCGTCTTCTCTCCAAACCGAACCATCATCTGTGAAGAATGATCGACTTTTAAGCGCGGCAGGTTGACGCATATAGAGTAGAGCGAAATGTTTGAATTTGCATGTTAACTCAAATGTTTGTTGTTGTTTTTTACCACTTTCGTTATTTTGGCTAGATATTTGGTTTGATGGGCATATGAACTGAATTTAGAAATGCTTTGGAAAAGAAACAATTGGCATTTAATAAACAAAATCATTTTTTTGAAATGGAGACCGCGTTTGGAGTGAGTGCATGCAAAATAATTAGTTCCCCGAGTCCACAAATAAAAATAGACAGTTTATAGTTTATAATTATGTCTTGAACTCATCTGTAGAGCTAAAAATGACAAGAGTATTGTAAATTTTTTCATCTCTCTTAAAGGAAAAAGAAAAAAAATGAGAACGTCGTTGCTTTTATCGGCCGTGGGTTAAAGAAAACAGCCTAACTACGAAACTAAATAGGCTACGTTTAGGCCTAAACATTAGCCTGTAATATTATTATTTTAATGTATATGTTGATTATAAAAAGTGAGCAGCATGAGTAAGAATCGCAATATGTTTGAGATATGGGGAGTCACATGATTTTGATCACTTTGAGTATTATTTTCTAGAAAGTCTTTCTTAAAAAAATTTTTTAGTTTGGTATAAATTGTATTTTTATTTTTATCAATGTTTCATCAATTAATTGCCTGTTTATTAGATAAGAAGCAAACTAAGATCGTCTGGAATGGATTGACGTGCGTAACTGGCCTGTTTCCTCTGCCTTTGAGTAAGGCTGAGACTATAGGCTGGCTCTTTCTGCTTTAAAACATTTCTTGAATATATGTCTTAATTACAGTATATATAGCCTGTAGTCCTTATTAGGAGAAAATATATGTCCTTTTAACTACATGATCTTGTTATTACGACACAATTGAGGTGAAAATATAATATATAGGCCCTATGTTGCAGCAATGCGTCACCGCAACAGGTGACATGTAAATGCGAAAAAAACGTTTCCATTGCAGTTTTGCGAAAATGTCATCTCAACCTCATGAGAGCGTAAAAACTTTTTTGCGATATATGGGAGTTTTTGCGAAATTGCCGCGTTTCCATTAGGCGTATTTTCAATTCGCAATTTCAATATGCGCAATTGGAAGGGTAATGGAAACGTGCCTACTTACAGAAGGAGAATCTTCACAGATGTTTTTCTCTCAAATCTCAAGCATGCACACACAAGACTTTCACATTTTTCCACATCACACACTACAATACATTATTAAGATTATCATGCCAGCATGAACACCTCATGTGATCATAATATTCATTCACCTCATTTTAGAAATAAATATAGAGATAACTATAGTGATAACTATAAAGATAACTATAGAGAAAACATCACGGTTACATATGTAACCCTCGTTCCCTGAAGGAGCTGACCGGTGAACTGGGATCTGATTTTAGAGATCAATCTACTTCTAGTGATTAAAAATGAGCCAATGGACATTGGCATACAGTTCATGCATTCCACACCACCCCACAGCACAGGTATAAATACAGAAGTGGAATACCGCATCATTGCTTTTCAACTGAGGAGCAGAGACTAGGGACTCGGCCTTCAGCTGAAGCATAACGCCTGGCGACGGGACGTACGTCTCTGTTCCCTCCTTCAGGGAAAGAGGGTTACATATGTAACCAAGAGATTCCCTTTCAGTCGATCACATTCAACATACATAGGAACTGACCAACAAATTGGGATCCCTACCAACATGCCAGGGATGCTGGCCCTCCCAGCGCCCTGCCTGAGCTCACTGAACCAGTGGCAGTCAGGGCTCCAAGCAGGGAAGGTCAGTCACAGTTGAGACCAACTCAGAATGACTATTGGATAACGCTGGGAAAGCAAGCCTGTCTCAAGGAGATGGTACGCTACGGAGCCCCGTCCTTCAGTGGAAGGAGTGGATCCAACTTGGTCCCAGGGGGAAAAGAAAGCCTCCAGATATGACAAAGCGGGCTTGGTCAAGGGAAAGACATGGGGCTAGCTGAGTAGGGTAGCTGGTACACTGGAGAATACGCATATGGGGTTTTGCTGTTAGGGAACCACTACATAACGCTACATGGAACCTAGCCTACACAAATGTTCCACAAGCATTTGGGTGCAGGCCTGGCATCAGATGGCCACAACAATGTCTGATACCGAAGGGGAGGAGCTCACAGGGTTGGCCGTTCCCGGGGAACACAACTGGAGAAGAATAGGTGCACATTTGTCAGGGTCTCAGGACAATGTGAGAGTTGGCTGGCCTGAACTCTAGACACTCGTTGACCAAAAGTGCATGCAGGTACCCTACCCTCTTGATTGAGGCCAATGCAGTCAGAAGCACTGTCTTAGTGGACAGTGTGTTTAACTCGACAGACTGCAAAGACTCAAAGGGAGGGCCCTGAAGGACTCTAAACACCAGGGCTAAGTCCCAAGATGGTAACGAGGTTGAATGAGAAGGATTCAGTCTCCTCGCACCTCTGAGGAACCTGACGATTAAGTCATCCTTCCCTAAGGATTTACCTTCCACTGCATCGTGTTATAAATCGCTATTGCTGTGATGTACAGAGAGTGAAGGGAGACAGCCTTCACTCCAGCCAATTTTGTAGGAAAGCACAACATTAAACGAACACCTTTGAGGGTCTTTGCGCTAGGAAGAGCACCACTCAGCAAATAGGTTCCACTTCAGAGCATAGAGGCGTCTTGTAGAGGGGGCTCTAGCAGAAGAAATGGAGTCTGCTAGCTTGAGGCAGGATATCTAGAACCTCTGCGTCCCATCCAGGGACCAGACAGGGAGTTTTCAGAGGTCTGGACGTGGGTGCCATAGAGTGCACTGTCCCTGAGAAAGCAAGTTGAGGCCCTGTCCACAGACCCTTGACTGCGTTCCCATTGTACGTGGCCTCCCAGCCCATGGATGAGGCATACGTAAAGACCACAGCATGCCTGGACACCTGTTCTAAGGACACTCCTGCTTGTAGAAATGGTTCTGCCCATAAGTTAAAGGTTTGGCAACAATAAGGAGTAACTGAGACCTGGTACTTGCCACTCTGTCACTCCCATCTCGGGACTCGGTCGTGAAGCCAGCGTTGAAGCAGTCTCATATGTGACCAGTCACGGAAAGTAGGGACACAAGTTGGCTCTGGGGCATTTTGAGTTATTCACAGATTCTGAAAGTGTAGTCTCCAAGCTTTCCAACGATGTGTAACACATGGAAATCTGATAATATTTGGAGAAGTTGTGTCCATCTGAATGTAGGCCTTTAGAAAAGTGTAAACGAGAGAAAACAGCCTCTAAAGTTTTGCAGTTCTCACCTGTTCTCACCTGCTGGAAGTGACAATAGGACTCATTTACATCTCATTTACATAAGCCACACCCCCTGTAAAGCTGCAGGGTTGCTAGTTACAACAGACAAACGGGAACAATCAGACCGCATACTACTCATAATAAAGATGCTAACATTACCATCTAAAAGCCCGTTATAGTAATGGGGGTTTATGGCAAGTGATGTGATGCTAACGATTACAATTAAAACGACAGTTAAGAACAATAGGTAGGTATGGGAAGGTCTAAACATGAGATAACGTGTGTGTGTGTGTGTTCTTAGAATGAACACAAAACGACAAACGTTGGTGTTTATGGAAATACACTCCATAAGAAACAGAAAAGTATTCTTGCAAATCTCGTTGCCTCCAATGAAATAAGTCGTTTGGGCACACTTTCTGTTTGCCGGGGTCTTCTTAGTGGATGTAAACAGAAATAGACCATCAAACGCCCAACATTAGTTTTTGAAACTTTGTCTATGTTTAGGATGGGAATCCAAGTCTTTAACAGTGTAAAAAGATCAGTATGCATGAAACAGCATTCCCCCCCCCCCCAACCGTGGCTGTAGTGTAGAGGTAAGGCGCATGTCATTAAGTTTTGACGCATATCGATCACTGATTCGAATCCGCCTTTTGCCACACACTCTTACCGAGAAACACTTATTAATAAACACATGTTAGATGCTTTATTTCCACTAACATTTTCTCAATTCTTTTTGAAAATAAATGCCTTTCCGATCTGATATGTGATGGGAAAAGGGAGTAGAGAGAGTGTGGCAATAGGCGGATTCGATCCTCTGATCCTCTGATCGAGTTGCGTCAAAACTTGATGACGTGTCTTACCCCTACACTACAGCCAAGGTTGCAGATTCGACCCATTATCTGCCTTTATCCCCGTCAAATGTTACTATCGCTATAGCCTTTGATTTCTTAAAGTCCAACTCGTCTGACGCCTGTCTGACACATTCTTCCTCTTCTTCATCTTCGCTCAGTTGTAGATTAGGGTATTATTCAGTCTTATTATGCCGCTTTCATCGTCGCTCAGATCATCTCTACAGCCGGCCAGAGCGCTGCATTAATAATTAGCCACGCGTCCCTTGGAGGGCGGGGCAATTACAAAGGCCAGTATGGAAATACAGAGACAAAACAAGGCGATTTCAACCTCAAAATATACGCTTTTAAAAATACAATTAATGCCATCTCAAACACGGAGAGGCTTCTTCGTGATTTCAACTAACAGATTCTGCAAAAAAGCGAAATTCACATAATTTGAAAAAAACCCTGCTTCTTTCTCATTTTTCTCAATAGTAGAGCTGCCGACTTGTGTCCCTGGTTTCCGTGACGGGTCACATATGAAGCAATCCGAGCAGCATTACCGCAGCTGCAGATGCCACAGAGCTTCTGAAAAATTTTCAGTAGGGCCACTGTCCTGCCTTTGAACTTATTCAAGCCGTTTAACACTGACTGGACTCGTTCCTCTGTAAGGCGAGCAGTCTGGTTGACAGAATCCAGCTCCATACCGAGATAAAAGACCCTCTGTGGGGGACAGAGTTTGCTCTTCTCTCGGTTTACCCCGAAGTCCCAACAGGCTGAGGTGACGGAGCATCAGGTCCCTGTGTTCACACAACCGATCATGGGAATGAGCCAGTACAAGCAAATCATCGAGATTGTTGAGAATCCGAACAGCCTCATTCTCTAAGCGGAACAATGGCTGCCTCCGCAACTTTCATGAAGACGCAAGGTAACAGGGACAGTCCAAAGGGCAAGACTTTGTACAAATGTCCCCTCCCCTCAAACACAAAGCGTAGGAACAGTTTGTCTCAAGGGAGAATGGAGACATGAAAGTATCTGTCCTCCAGGTCGATCGCTGCGAACCAATCTCAGGGATGGATGCATTCGAAAATGCGTTTCTGTGCATTCTATTTGATGTTCTAATGTTCTATTTGATGTTCTAATGTTCTATCTGTTGTTCTAACATTTTATCTGTTGTTCTAATGTTCTATTTGACGTTCTAATGTTCTATCTGTTGTTCTAATGTTCTATCTGTTGTTCTAATGTTCTATCTGTTGTTCTAATGTTCTATCTGTTGTTCTAATGTTCTATCTGTTGTTCTAACATTTTATCTGTTGTTCTAATGTTCTATTTGACGTTCTAAAATTCGAATAGTGTCTTTTCTTTTTTTTAAGTAACCTGAATCTGACTAAAAACAATCTTCTCTAATATTTTAGATAAAAATGGAAGCTTAGATATTGGCTTATAATGATTTATATCTGCAGGATCTAAGCCAGGCTTTGTAAGAAGAGGCTGGACAACTGCATGCTTAAGGCTGGAAAGAACACAAGCACTATCAGACTGCAGTTTATAACAGAGAGAATGATTAGTATTCATGAGCTTGACAGTGTCAGGAGAAGCACATCACTAGGCACAAAGTGGAAGTGTACATTATATTTACATTTAAAATGATTCAAGTCAGAATAAATGGAGATTTCATGATATAATGTATGATGTGAAAAGTGTTTTTTTAAAACTGAATTATTTGAAGGGGATTTTCTTCTCCATTCCTATATTGCCAGGCATGTAAATACATAAAACAGACATGATACAAAAGTGAGTAAATTATAAATGTACACTTACAGGGAGTTGAGTGAGCGCAGGCCTTGAAACGCATCGGGGGCTATTTCAGATATTTGGTTATTACTCAAATCACTGTGGAATAACAGACAGAATTAATGGAGGAAAACAAACATCTGTTTCATAACACAATACTTCAGGTTATTTATTAACTATATTAGTTAGTTTTGAGGTATAGTGATCCCTGTAACTGTTTGTGACCTGTAATGAAGTTGGTACTGTAGTCAGTTTGTACCGCTGATCACTCACATTCTGCGCAGTCTCTTGTAGGAGGCGAATGCTCCAGGAGGAACAGACTTTATCCCGTTCTGCTCTAATCGTCTGAAAGAGAGAAACGCAGAGAACTGGTCAAGAGAATGCTGAGGCTAGATGGTCAGCTTTATTACCAGAGACAGCGTGCTGTGAAGGGCACGACCTTTAGCTCTAGTCAAGGTCAGAGTCACATAGCAAATGCTTTATCGGTCCCATGCGGGTCTAGCAAGAAAAGTTCAATCCCACCGGATATGAAAGTCAAGACATATTAATATATTGCATAGTGGAAATGTATGTATGAGTTTGTAATATTATATATAATTACACAATTCAATTAAATTGTTCTGTCTCTAAAAGCTGATTGCGTAGCCTACAGTATTGGGTATGCGCTATATGCGGCACATAGGAGCGCCAAAGCAATGGTATAAAATGTTTGTTTTTGTTTTTTTGTTGGTATTTTCTATATGTAACTGCTGTTGTGCATTCATACATAATTTCTGTATTTCCTCAATAGTATATAACATTTTAGAGGACTAACAGGCTAGAGTAGGCGCCCTTATAAGATTCCATAATGTAATTTTGGATAATAATGGAATAAAGCGAGTGGGCGCGCTGAGCCAGCAGGTACACAGAGTCACACAGTTGTCGTCGAAAGATGGATAAAGCAAAAAAAGCTGTCAGGGGCTAAAAATAGAAAAATAAAGAGGGAAAAGGAGATGGCATGTCAAGGTATGGGACAGCAGCTAAACAAGTGGATGGTGAATGGACACAGGCAGGCTTTATGTTCACTGAGCTGAGCTTTATGTTCACTGAAGGTGCTGAGCGCAAATTCCAGCGCGACGCTTCAGTTAAACGGCCATACAGCGCGGGATAAGATGTAAGTAGCTAAACTAGACAGTCCATATTTGGCAGCTGTTTTATGATTTAAATGTTAAACTACCGATAAAAAAAATATATGGCAAACTAACAAACCTTTGTCTAATTTATAACGTATACGACAATTCACCATGACGCCACAACAGTCATAAACTCTCTTCCGGGTGGCAAAAGCCGAAGCGTTCCTATGGCAACGCTAGTAAATTGCTTGGGATTCAGACATAGTTAACATGATTATTGAGGGACTGATTAGTTAATTCAGTTGATAGCAATAAACGAAATGCCTAACCTTGCTCCAGTAGATGTAGCGCTAGTCTAATACCATAATTTTTAAATGAGCCTCAGCCTACATTAAGTAGTTATTTTGGTGACTGTTGCTGTTTGACTTACAATATGTTAGCCTATTGTAGATGGTCTATTTCCCTGTTATCAAACTAAAAAGGCTATGATGGTTTTCTGTTGCTCGGTTCGGGGTCGGATCAGATGGCACAGACGTGAGCTTCTGACGGTCAAAAGGATAGCGTGCTGTAGACTAGCGCTACTCTGCTAATGTTAGGCATTCACTCAAACTAAACTCGCGGTGATGAAGAAGCCAGTGTGGTTCACGCATCAATCATCCATCAGCCTACAACTATGTTCTGCTTTTCCTATTTCTTCCATTGACATTCAATCATTAGCCTCCATGACACTAGAAGTTCGGTCTCTTCCTACATTTACTTCAGACAGTGACTGGCAATGAGTTCGATCTTTAAAAGAGATCTAAAGTTTACTAATATTAGTCTTAAATTTATTTCCCCAGCTGAAGATAATTATGCTCTGCTATGATTTTGTAGATGGACCGGTGTGAGAATACTCCTCTGTAGCGCTACTTTTGACGACGTCCACTCGCTTTAGCCTCCTCACCCACAGGTTTTGCTGGATATATTTACTTTTTTTTTAAGGAAATCGATACAGTCCTACACCTTTTGCTGTATATCTGATGGCGCAACCCCAAACACAACACGTTTTCATCATAGTTTCAACTTTAATCAACAGCAATGTTCTTAACTATGTAACCGTTTAGAGTGGAAGGCTTTCCTCAAGGTTTAGGAGTGTGTTTATGGGGATTTTTGCCCATTCTTCTAGAAGCTCATTTGTGAGGTCAGGCACTGATGTTGGACGAGAAGGCCTGGCTCTCAGTCTCCGCTCTAATTCATCCCAAAGCTGTTCTATCGGGTTGAGCTCAGGACTCTGAGCAGGCCAGTCAAGTTCCTCCACACCAAACTCCTCATCCATGTCTTTATGGAGCGACGCTTTGTGCACCGGAGCGCAGTCATGCTGGGACAGGAAGGGGCCGTCCCCAAACTGATCCCACAAAGTTTGGAGCATGAAATTGTCCAAAATGTCTTGGTGATGCATTAAGCCCAACCCCTTAAAAACAACCCCACCCCATAATACAGACAGAGAGAAGCGTGATTGGAACACGCTCTAGAGTCCAGTAGCGGCTGCTTTACTCCACTGCATCCCACGCTGAATTATGAATTTAGCTAAATGTACAAAATGATGTACTAAACTTCATCATAACACATATTTATTTAAATGCATGACATGCAAGTTTGCATATTTCAAAATTATGAAATTACTTATGTGTGTTAAAAAGATTCTAAAGTCTAATTACATTTAACATGAACTATAATACATTTTCATTCTATTGCAATTAATATGCAATTCTGTCCAAATGTATTTCATTCAGTTCATAGTAAATTACTGCCGTAATAAGCACTCATTTTAAGCTTAAAGCTGGCTGAAAATCTTTTTTAAATTGTAAATATTATTAGATGTAAATGTAACTGTTTAACTTTACTTTTGTATTGTTTGTAACTTAACTGCATCTCAATCAATGCATCCTACGTAATTTAAGCTCAACAGGCTTCATCTGTATCCTGAAACATCTGAAATATTCTTAGTAAATAAATCACTCACATCTCAGTCATACTCTCAGGCATGTTGGCTGGAATCGCTGTGAGACCTTTTCCTCTACAATCTACGATATTGTTGGTGCACGTGCACATCGGAGGACAGGAACCCGCCGCAAGGCCACAGGGCTGAGGACCGGAATCAAAAACACCTCCAGAAGAAAAGGAAACATTATATATATATATAGTTTAGTCTTAAACACACAAATTATCCCTTTAAGGTTTGCTTGATATCAGTCTGGGCACTTTTTTGCTATTTTGGGCACTTTTGCTGTTTTTTAGAGATTAAACTTCACTTTTTCTCACTTGTACCATCGTACTAAACCAAAAATATATTACATTTTTTTAATAAAATGGCTGACTTCATAAGCTAGCATTTTGTTTATCCAAAATACATAACAATTGTGGTGAATTTCTTATATAAAATTACAGTTCAGATCAGAAATAATGCACAATTGCACAAGTGAACAACTAACAACTATGATTGTTGGGGTAATGATGCCACAAATGAGGGACACATAGTGG
Source organism: Pseudorasbora parva (assembly GCF_024679245.1). Taxonomy (NCBI): domain Eukaryota; kingdom Metazoa; phylum Chordata; class Actinopteri; order Cypriniformes; family Gobionidae; genus Pseudorasbora; species Pseudorasbora parva. Next base: position 42,310,400 of record NC_090185.1, read on the forward strand.
TAAAAATGTACTAATATTAATAACCTAATATTGAAAGTCTGAGGCTGGAACAATAATAAAGAAGGCTAAATAAGAAGGTTATGTTAAAAAGTCTCCAAGAAACTGTTAATGTGACCATAATACTATTTATCAAAAAGTAAAAAGGCAAAACAAACAAAAAAGTTCTTAGTCTTTAATCAAATATATTAAACTGTATTGCCTTTAATAGTGTTTAGTTTTAAAGATGTTTTAATAAACATTAACCCAGCCGGTGTCCCAGGAGGCCAGACTCACCGGAGCAGGAGAAGTCCTTCTTCTGCAGTTCGGCCAGGTTGAGGCCGTGTAGGTTGGGCGGTGAACTGCATTGAGTGTAAAGTCCCAGAGCTGGTCTCTGTCGGAGCCACTGAGACAGCCATGACAGGTGACAGTCGCAGCGCAGACTGTTCGAATGCAGACGGCTGCCGAAACAAACCGAGGGAGATGCTTGAGTAAATGCTTTAAACGTCTATCTGAGGAAAAAATGGTCTGGACTCACAAGGTCCGTAACTTGGGCATGTGGTTGAAGCTGGAAATGGGGATAGTGGTGATGTTGTTGTTGTTTAGAGTGCTACGGAGCGGAAACAAAGGAAAAGACGGTTATATATATATATAATCCATACACACAGTAAAACCAATAAACAGCATCTTTATAATGAAACTGCTCATGACATACAGGACCTCCAGGACTCTCATGGCGCGAAACGCTCCATCCTCGATGCAGCCGATGTGGTTCTTATCTAGCTGTCTGAGAGACACACACACACACACACACACACACGCAAAACATTATGATAATCGAAACGGTACATTTAGATAATTCTATAGGGAAAATTTAAAGAAACATGTGTTTATAATTAAATTTGTGTGCAGTTTAACTCACAAGTTCTTGATGTCGGTGGCGCCTCTAAATGCTCTTCTTGGTATCATCTGGATGACATTCTCACTCAAGTCCCTAATTAAAAGAGTTTGTGAAATACACAGTTAAATTAAATACTGAAAGGCAAGTTTAGCTGTGCTGCGTTCCAGGCAGGTTTTTGAGCCCGTAAGTCACGACTTCAAACCTCGACTCATGACTTTGTAGCGCTCCAGGTAAAGTCACGCCAAAGTCACAAAGCGTGAGGAATTGTGGAAACTAGATGTGAACAGAGCATGGCGGCCCGCACGGGCTTATGCTCATTTACATTCTATCGCCAAAGGTTCTTACTTGGCTTATTTGAGGGAAACGGTGCAGAAAACACCGCATAAGGCAAGAGAAGCTGTTAAAACTTTTATTTTACGTTATTTTTTAAAATACCGTGTACGACTTCCATAAACACCAAATCCGTAGGGGCTGCCATTGTTGTTTTGCCGGCTATGTGAAGTCAGAACTCTTAACTGGGAGTACATCGATCTAATACGAGTTCACAGGTGGGAAAAACACGGGTTGCGGCCTACGGGCTACGGGCTACGGGCTACGGGCTACGGGTTACGGGCTACGGGCTACGGGCTACGGGTTACGGGCTACGGGCTACGGGTTACGGGCTACGAGCTACGGGTTACGGGCTACGAGTTACGGGTTACGGGTTCCGGGCTACGGGCTACGGGTTACGGGCTACGAGTTACGGGTTACGGGTTCCGGGCTACGGGCTACGGGTTACGGGCTACGAGTTACGAGTTACGGGCTACGGGCTACGGGCTACGGGTTACGGGCTACGGGCTACGGGTTACGGGCTACGGGCTACGGGTTACGGGCTACGGGCTACGGGCTACGGGTTACGGGTTACGGGCTACGAGCTACGGGTTACGGGCTACGAGTTACGGGTTACGGGTTCCGGGCTACGGGCTACGGGTTACGGGCTACGAGTTACGGGCTACGGGCTACGGGCTACGGGTTACGGGCTACGGGCTACGGGCTACGGGCTACGGGCTACGGGCTACGGGCTACGGGCTACGGGCTACGGGCTACGGGTTACTGGCTACGGGTTACGGGCTACGGGCTACGGGCTTTTTCCATATTTTGTTATGTTACAGCCTTATTCCAAAATGGATTGAATTCATTATTTTATTCCTCAATTCTACAAACAATACCCATACATAAGTATTCACAGCCTTTGCTCAGTACTTTCAGTACCAGACTCAAGTCTTTTTGAGTTTGATGCTTCAAGCTTGGCACACCTATTTTTGGGCAGTTTTTCCCATTCGTCTTTGCAGGACCTCTCTATCTTCATCAGGTAGGATGGGGAGCGTCCTGAGGAATGGTTTCCATCTGGCCACTCTCCCACACAGGCCTGATTGGTGGAGAGCTGCAGAGATGGCTGTTCTTCTGGAAGGCTCTCCTCTCTCCACAGAGAAATGCTGGAGCTCTGTCAGAATGACCATCGGGCTCTTGGTCTCCTCCCTGACTCAGGCCCTTCCCCCCGGATTCCTCAGTTCGGCTGGATGGCTCTAGGAAGAGTCCTGATGTACTTCTTCCATGTATGAATAATGAAGGCCACTGAGCTCATTGGGACCTGTAATGCTGCAGAACATGTTTTATACCTTTCCCCAGATCTGCTCTGACATGAACTGTTAACTGTGGGACCTTATTTAGACAGGTGTGTGCCTTTCCAAATCATGCTCAATCAACTGAATTAACCACATGTGGACTCCAATCAAGCTGAAGAAACATCTAAATGATGACCAGTGGAAACAGCAATTTTAAGTGTCATGGCAAAGGCTGTGAACACTTACGTATATGTGATCTTTTATTTTTAATAAATTAGCAAATATTTCAAATTATAGGGTATTATAGGGTCATTATAGGGTATTTTTTGTAGAATTGAGGACAAAAAGAATGAATTTAATCAATTTTGGAATAATGCTGTAACATAAAATGTGGAAAAAGTTAAACGCTGTGAATACTTTTCAGATGCACTGTATGTAAACACACAAAACAAATCACGGACAAGATTTGGATACAGGGTCGGGATAAAAGGTCGGGATAAAAGAGAGAGAGAGATCAACTGCGAATGTTGAGAATATGTGAAATAAAATCAATAAATGAAGGGAAAAAAGAAACACACAGTGTTCTGCAGACTCTATGAGGAAACTGGCATTTAATTAAAAAAACATCTGGATCCCTAAATGACATTTCATCTGTTTTCTCTGCATGTGAAAGCCATCGGTGACCTTTTCCTAATGCATGTGATTTCGGCAGCAATCACAAACTGTTGTTAAGTTCCCTGCAATTGGTTCAAGCTACATCCATCGTTTGATGAAAGCCTTCCATGCCCTTCAGGACGAACAAAGAGCTCTGCACATTAAAGCTCACTCTCTTTGTTTAAAGAGTTAAATGCAGTTAAAGCTAAAAGCTAACAGCAGGCAGTGAGCATTAGCTGGATTATCCAGTATCCACTTAACTAACACACGAACACACACACAATAAGAAATCTGTAATAATAGAGTGTGAAATACAATGTGAAAGCACATATATATATATATATATATATATATATAAGAGCATATATTTTAACTCTTTCACTGCCATTGACAGATTTTTCCAGAAGCTTGCCTTTATTTGAAACTCACCCACATTCAAGTGTTGATCAAAAGAAATGCATGAATCTAGAATAGTTTCTAAAAGTTATAGAATCTAAAAGGTTTTTCATGTTTTATTTAACAAAAGATCTGTCCTTTCTTTTGATGTATTGCATGCTCAGGTATTCATACAACAAGATATTCTGGGGGCCATGAAACTTTTGTGAAAATGATCAAAACCGCTGGCAAAAAAAAATCTAAATAATTGCTGATTGGGAAAGAGTTAAACTTAAAGGAGATTCTAATCAATGTTGTCTAATATTTTAACTTGAATATCATACAAAGAGTAATTTTTTCAGTAATAAAGTATAGAAATAAACTCAAAACCTCCAGCTGTCTAACTCTGAAAATCTGAGTGTGGCTCTTAAATGGCTTCTCGTATCTTACAGTGCAAATACGGCCAGGTTTTTTCACGAGATATTCCAGAAATTGCTCCTTTAAGATATCTTTAATAATTTTTTCCTATTATGGAGTTACCATTTTTATTTTAAAATACAGTTTGTATTGAGGCAAGACACCCCAGGGGAATAGAGTAAAAAATAAAAAATAATATATATATATATATCAGCATTCTTCCCCGTTTGAATAACTACATTAAGAAGTGCAAACTTTTTTTTCTGTCATCCAAGAACTAGTAAAAAATACAGATTTAATTCTGTGATCACGTGTGTCTCTACGCATGTTGTTTATTTGATCCGATGTTCTTGTGGTTTGAGTTGTGTTCGAAAAAAATGTCATGTCAATTAAAACAAAAAATGAGTGAACATAAGAGTTGTATCAGCAGAAAAGATGTTCAGCATCCGGTTGCGGCCCACTTTTGTACATTGAATCATGATGTGTCCTCTTTACGGTTTTGTGCGATTGAAAAAGTGAGTGTGCCACCTAGAGGAGGTGGTATTGAATTGCTCTTACACAGACGTGACTTGTGTAGGATGTTATAAAAAAAAATCATGTGTTATTTATTTATAATTGTTTATGTAACTGTGTGTGTGTGTGTGTGTGTGTGTGTGTGTGTGTGTGTGTGTGTGTGTGTGTGTGTGTGTGTGTGTGTGTGTGTGGTACTAATGATTTTGCTAATGAGGTATTCAGTCATTGAGTATGATTACTAATCAGTAATTCTCTGCAATGATTGGTCTTCTTAATTATGATGCCCGATGAAGGTCAAGAGACCAAAACGTTGCTAATAAAACATTTTTGATGTTTTCTACAAACATTGATCGTCAGTGGAATTTACTTTTACGTTTTCTGAAATGTAATATGTAAATATGCAAATGAAGCATTATCCCTTATGTTATGTTGAGGACATTTCCATCTACTATGGGGAGCTGTTGAGTCTTAATTTGGCCACAACTTTCTCTGTGTTTCAAGCAAATGGAATGATTTTTGTTGAAAAATCTTATTTTGGCACGTATTTTGGAAAACTGCTTTGAAAACTTTCAAAAACTTAACAATACACTGTGGGCAAATTCACTATGAAACATCCACTAAAAAAAAAAAAAAAAAATATATATATATATATATATATATATATATATATATATATATATATATATATATATATATATATATATATTTGGCCATTTCTAATTATTGGGGGGACTTGTTGTTAGGATTTTGCACCAAAAAATATGTTGATTATATTAAAATAAATATAAATTTAAAAATTGCATTTGGTCATATTTGACTCATATATTCACTTCATGTGGTACATCAGTTGTATATTAGCCTGGATGCCAGCCGAATTTAGCCCCGCCCACAACATTTTTAGGTCGGGCAGTTCGGTCTGGCCTCACTCCATAGAGGAGTAATTATCCCTGAACAGAAACTGTTCGGACCAATGAGATCATCAGGGCGGGCTTTAGCCGATGACGGACAGATGATCAACAGTAACGAAATCATCACGTCATCAAAGGGGCTTGGATTATATTTGTTCAAATCCTAAACGGAGAGCTTGTTCATATCTGCATCACCTTCACAATTTCTCTCAGAAATGATGATCATGTTGGGTAAGTACTCTGTGTATCATTCAATTATTTTATTTTTTTACAACACCGGCAAAGATCGTGTATTCCAGTGCACGTGCAGACAGGGTTGCCAAGTTTTTACAACAAAACCCGCCAACTACTAGCCCTAAACAATAGCTACTCAGGGGGTTCTCTGGGGGAAAAAATGGCGTTTGGGGGTAAAATGTGTGTTATTTTGACAAGGTTGCTGCTAAAATTCGCACTCATGGGTCTATATATCACATAATAGCTTCAACCCGCGGACATAGGCTACAATCTGCGGAAAAAAACGCGGACTTGGCAACAAAGTGCAGTTGAGCTCTGTTGACATTTGACAATGCGTCACACTGCTTCTCTGATTGGTTGTTGGTCTGTCCAATCGAGGTCTTTCCTGGTTGGTTGAAACACGCCCCATAATCACAGCCCAATGGAGCATCAGACTCATATTCTGACTAGAGCTGAGGATGACCACGTCAGGCTAGTTGTATGTGTTCTAGGGTTAATTAAACTCATTTGTCATTGTCATCTCATAAGCCATATTTTCTGCTCCAGAGAGCAACCAGATTTCCCCAGTAATCTCATGTCAAAACACCAAAGTAAGAGATATGCATACATTCCTCATGGGATTCAGGGTTTAAGCTGCTCCGCAATCTTACGGTGAGTCTCAGTTGCAACATCTGAGCATTCAAACCTTCCCCTGCGTTAGATAATTGATCCGCTGAGTTTTCTAAACATCCTTTTTATAGTCTCAAGAAACGATTTTTTCCCGAAAATATGCTAGATGAGTTCATCTTAACTGACAGCACTTAAAGTCCTCCTGTAGTCAATAATTTAATCTCTTAAAAGTCATCTTTGATCACCAAAATTATATATAATTTTTTTTCCTGTAAACAAAATTTGTTCGTGCCTTAAAATAGACTGAATGTAGCTCTACACCTTTGCTTTAGTACACACAGGTTCATGAATATGCAAATGATCCCCTCCCCCACTCCAGCTCAGAGGTCCACTTGCTCAAAACAACTCCGAACATCAGGGGAGAAAGGCATATAGTTCGCCATAACATCAGAATATACATCATATACCATAATTCATCCACTACATTCAGGGCCCGATATTACGCTTGTCTGCTTGTCTGGGACAAGGGGATTTTTGGAAGGGGCGACTGAAAGAGAATTTTACTTGCCTCAAGTAAATATTCAACTAAATATTTAAAATATTCAACTCAATATACAAATAAAATGTATTAATTAGGTCATATTTAATTCTATAAACTAGCCAAATCAAACTAGCCAAATCAAATTTTGTTGGAATATTGTCCTGTTAAACACTGTGAAGCTGATTTGAAACAATCGTCATTTTAAAAGCGCGATATAAATAAAGATGATTGATTGATTGATTGCCTGACCGGACAAGTAGTATGACTAAAATATTAAAAACAAAAAATAACTAGGGAATCACCAAAATGCAAGACTTCTTGTGCATTCATTTAGTGTAAGTGGTGATTGATAGTGGATAATAATATATAACGTATAATTAACTGATGGTATCAAGGTTGTGCTGTTGATGTTCACACAGCCTCTTGAGAAGAAATAGAAAACACGGAGAAACTCAGTTAACGCACTGAGTGGTTAAAAATCTAAACCTGGAGCTTTTATATATAAGATATGATACAGTTAGATAACATCACACGAGCAAGCTGTTTTATTGAATACCACCACAACAAATGTGATTTCATATGACAGCTCCATAAACAACAAATTAACATTCACTTACATTTATATGCAATATTGACTGTTTTTATTCGATTCGATTTCAGCAGCGAAAATAGTTCCAAACAAAGATCACTGCAGAACCACAGCAGCAGTGTGTGTTACTGAATGATTCAGTGTATTAAATGAATCGGTTGAGTCAAAGATTCAATGACCTGTTCGTAAACAACTTCCTCATTCATAACTTAGAATAGAATGAATCAGCCGTTTGAACGAATCGACTCAATGACTCACTCATTAAGACGGTCACCTGTTTAGTTTCATGTTTAAACATTCTTTCCAACTTTTTATTCAAAAAATATTTATCATAGCATAATTTAATTTAGATGTAATTATTCAGTGTAAATTATTTAATTTGATTGGTAACAGCCGTATTGTGTCCCACATTAAATTTAACAATATAAATTGAAGCTGAAGCATAGACTATATTTATTAAGATGTTAAAGATATAAGCCCCACCCACAGCAGGCATAGTTAATGATATGCTAAAGCCCCGCCCATAGCAGTCATAGTTAATGATATGCTAAAGCCCAGCACATAGCAGTCATAGTTAATTATATGCTAAAGCCCCTCCCACAGCAGTCATAGTTAATGATATGCTAAAGCCCTGCCCATAGCAGTCATAGTTAATGATATGCTGAAGCCCCACCCACAGCAGGCATAGTTAATGATATGCTAAAGCCCCGCCCACAGCAGTCATTGTTAATGATATGCTAAAGCCCCGCCCACAGCAGTCATTGTTAATGATATGCTAAAGCCCCGCCCACAGCAGTCATAGTTGATGATATGCTAAAGCCCCGCCCACAGCAGTCATAGTTAATGATATGCTGAAGCCCCGCCCACAGCAGTCATAGTTAATGATATGCTAAAGCCCCGCCCACAGCAGTCATAGTTGATGATATGCTAAAGCCCCGCCCACAGCAGTCATAGTTAATGATATGCTGAAGCCCCGCCCACAGCAGTCATTGTTAATGATATGCTGAAGCCCCGCCCACAGCAGTCATAGTTAATGATATGCTGAAGCCCCGCCCACAGCAGTCATAGTTAATGATATGCTGAAGCCCCGCCCACAGCAGTCATAGTTAATGATATGCTGAAGCCCCGCCCACAGCAGTCATAGTTAATGCTGTTGACTTATGAATCATTTTCACATTCCTGCTTCAAAAATCTACCCTCTTCACTTCCATCGTAAGTTCCTCATTGCAAAATGAAAATTTGCTCTTTTTAAAGTAAATATGAACAAACAATGAGTCTAATTCATCTTCATGGCAATCAAATGTTGTTTGTGCTTAACTTGTACTGAACCCTGATATACACTCAACTCAAAGTATCATGATAATGCAACGCAGCTTTCCCTTATTTACATGTAACACGGCCAATGCTCTTCCACATTAGAGTGATTTAAACACAATCTTGGCTTGCTCAGTTGGGGACACTACATTTTCAACTATATTACCGATCTGCCCGCTTTATCGCTTTATGATGATTGAAATAAGCTGATAACATCACCGTTTTCACCAGAGCAACTGTACAGCCAAATCTAATTCTGCTGCATTATTGTCCTGTTTAACACTGTGAACCCGCTTTGAAACAATCAGCACTGTAAAAGTGCAATATAAATAAAGATGACTGCAATCATATCCATCCTTAAAAATGAAGGAAAAGCAGCAAAGAAAAGCTCTGGGAAGAATAAGCTCCGATCTCTCAGTGTGGGTGCAGGGTTTCCTGGTAACCGGCTTTAATCAAAGATGTTTGCCGAGGATGTTCAGTTTGCGGTTCAAACCTGGATAACATCCAGAGGTGAAGGCAAACAGAACGGAGAGTAAGACTGCTCAACCTCGGCAAATATTACAGATCTGTTATTGGAGAGAGAGAGAGAGAGAGAGAGAGAGAGAGAGAGAGAGAGAGAGAGAGAGAGAGAGAGAGAGAGAGAGAGAGAGAGAGAGAGAGAGAGGGGGGGACAATAGAGGCCTGAGAGGGAGATCTGAGAGACACTCTGCTCTTCTTTTGTTAGTCGTCCTCTTTCTTACATCTGTCTTCTTGTGTTTGACGCTCTGTTTACTGAGGGATATTAAATGTTAGCAAAGGCAAAACTCATTCATCACAGCTCAAAGACAGTAAACGGAGAGAACATGTCTTGGCATGAGAATTTGCACCCATCTTTTAAAATGTTACATATTTTATAAAGAACCAAGGCTATATATTGTGATTTTCTTTTAGTTCGCTTATGTTTCGTAATGCGGTAGCATTTTACGCAAGATTTGACATTGGAGGGCACTTTAGGAACAGCAAACTAGACCCTACTTCACATTACAACCTCAGGTGTGCCTTCATTTTCAATAATTCACCGGGCCGTCATAAATAATTGCTGGCACAACCACTTGCGCGACGACGAGGCAGATGTCTAAGTTCAGCGCATCGCATCTGACCGGCCCGTGACCTGCAGGAAAAGCTCCAGGTCTTGTGTTTCTACACCAAACGCTGTTCATATGCAGTCTTGATAGGCGGCTCACTGGGGTCTGGAGTGCAGCTTTTCACGCCTCGGTATCCTGTCAAACTACGACAAGAGACAGGATGACAACAGCGCTGAAGAATAATTAGTCTTTTCTTTCATCGCAACATAAATATTCTTAGATAAGCTCACACCCGGTTAGCAAGATTTAACATTTCTGCTACCCAGAGTGACAGGGCGGAGGTAAAATCTACATACTCATTTAAAAACCAATCATAATTAGCGATCACCCCCGTTATTTCCTCTCCTAATTAACTGTGTTAATTAATTGTGTGTGACGAACGCAAGCACGGTGCCAATTAGCAATGAATTTTGAGTATTAGGAGACTATTACTTGTTTTAATGAACTAGATGTCGCTTTGTTTGAGTGCACTCCACAAAATGTCCAAACATGGAGCAAGAAATGCAAAAAATAGATTTCCATCTTGACCCATATTATCATAAACCAATATTCCTGAGGTTTCAAGTCTCCGAAGGAAAAAGATGTTGTGATTTTCATTTATAAAAGTAGACATCTTCCCCTAAAGGCATGTGTGGGTGGATGGGGGTGCTCAGGCAGATTGACTGAACGCACCACGTCCATATGGCAACTCACTAATGAGGCAATGTGTGAAATGGCATGAACAAACAACCAAATAACAAGCAAACACAGCTGTCTCTGACTACTGTTCACACCCATTATACCTCTCTCCATACTCCCACACATTCCTCCATGTTCCCCTCTCTGACCCACTGCCCCTGACTTTACAAACTCTACTATAGAAACTCTTCACCCCCCAGAGCTAACTAACCCAAGCTCTTCCTGAGAGGGGAAGGCTCTATACTAATGGTTTTGTTTAATATAGGTGTTTATAATATATATATATATATGATCATTTAAGGTGTTTGGGCACAAAGTCAATGGTAGAATCTGGCCGAATAGGTTCATTTTATTGTAATGTTTTTATCTGAAAGCGAGTGGCTCCATCTAAAGTATTTCCTGATGGGTTCCCGATAAGGAAATAGTAACTCACAGTCTGGAGAGAGTGGGGTTTTTCAGGAACAGGAGCTCTGGGAGTTGCTGGAGACGGTTTCGGTTGAGACGCCTGAGGGAAGCACACACACACACACACACACGGATCACGATTCAGGAAACCCAGCTTGAAGATGACTTACTAATTCCCAACATGATGAAGCTGTCAAGGAAAAGCTTCTAATTTCGTTGCCGTTTCTAATTAGTTACACAAAATGTGGTGTTGACTTTATTTGTTAACCCTGTTACATAAGTTATGGTAAAGTTATTTAAGAAACTAATTTTAATTTATGGTAAACAACAAGCCAACATAGATAGATAGATAGATAGATAGATAGATAGATAGATAGATAGATAGATAGATAGATAGATAGATAGATAGATAGATAGATAGATAGATAGATAGATAGATAGATAGATAGAAAGATAGATAGATAGATAGATAGATAGATAGATAGATAGATAGATAGATAGATAGATAGAAAGAATGAAGACTGTGTTTAAACTCACAGTCGGTCTAACTCCTTCAGCTCACTGAAGGCTCCTCGATCAATAGAGACGATCTGGTTGTCCATGAGGTGCCTGTGTAGTGAACGCAGGAATAATACTCAGTGCAGTGGAGGATGGGGAGTGTGAAGATGCCATCACTACACAAACTGTAATTAAAACACAATGAAACTGTCCGCTTGTTAATTATTGTTTACATGTTGAATGAACTCTTGTCCGCTTCCTCTTCCTCTTTGTGGCATATATACATTTGTATTTTAAACATTTGATCTGCTATAAATTACAGAACACAACAGAAGGCTGATGTAAAACTAAAGCTCACAGGATTCTGAGGTGCTTCAGGCCACTGAAGTCATCCTTGCCGATGTGTGTGAGGTTGTTTGTGTTCAAGTCCCTTTCAAACAAAAAAAAGAGAAATTGTTAATCACAAATGGAATATTGATTGTAACTTGTCCATTGACTGCTGACAGACTCCACCCTCTTAGCATAGACCCCGCCCACAACTGCTGAAAGACTCCCTCTTAGCATAGAACCCACCCACTACTGCTGAAAGACCCCACCCTCTTAGCATAGACCCCGCCCACAACTGCTGAAAGACTCCACCCTCTTAGCATAGACCCCGCCCACAACTGCTGAAAGACTCCACCCTCTTAGCATAGACCCCACCCACAACTGCTGAAAGACTCCACCCTCTTAGCATTGACCCCGCCCACAACTGCTGACAGACCCCACCCCATTAACATAGACCCCGCCCACAACTGCTGCCAGACTCCACCCTCTTATCATAGACCCTGCCCACAACTGCTGCCAGACCCCCACTCCATTAACATAGACCCCGCCCACAACTGCTGCCAGACTCCACCCCTCTTAGCATAGACCTAAAAATGACCCCACCCTATTATCCACAACTGCTGAAAGACTCCACCCTATTAGCATAGACCCCGCCCACAACTGCTGCCAGACTCCACCCCTCTTAAAATAGACCTAAAAATGACCCCACCCTATTATCCACAACTGCTGATGGACTCCACCCTCTTAGCATAAACCCCGCCAACAACTGCCACCAGACTCCGCCCTCTTAGCATAGACCCTGCCCACAACTGCTGCCAGACCCCACCCTATTAACATAGACCCTGCCCACAACTGCTGCCAGGTTCCACCCTATTAGCATATACCCCGCCCACAACTGCTGCCAGACCCTACCCTATTAGCATAGACCACACCCCCACAACTGCTGCCAGACTCCACCCTATTAGCATAGACCACACCCACAACTGCTGACAGACCCCACCATATTAAGATAGACCCCACCCATAGCCCCGCCCTCAGTGAGCTGCACAGTCTGCCATGCTTATCTCCTTGCTAGAGCATTCAAGTCAGAAATGTCTTCTTATTAAAGTCACTTAAGTTATTCAGTCGAGAGCAGTGAGTGATTTTCTGTTTATCTTCTGTTGTTTGATTCATATTAACAGCAGATATAGCAGTAGGTCCTGTATATTACACTGCTGTCCCTTTAACACAGATCTAATACACACATAACCGACTGTGTTTATGTGAACTGTGTGTGTTTTTGACATAACCTTGTATGTATTTGACAGTTTAAGTGCAATAAGATGTGAAAGAGCACTCAGTTTGATACTCACGGGACACAGCTTTCCCACAGCTGTGTGTGTGCTCCGTGTGTGTGTGTGTGTGTGTGTGTGTGTGCGCGCTCAGAAACCCATATATCAGAAGTTTAGACTGATATGGATTTAAAACACAAGCAGATCATAAACTCTCATGATGATGATGAACTGCAATGTCACTGCGATAGAGATGTTTTAGTTTCTGTCAGAGTATCAGAAGCATGTGATGCATAGGCTCCGCCCTTTTCTGGATAGGGGGTGGAGCAGCAGCTCATTTGCATTTAAAGATACGTGCACAAAAGCAGCACGTTTTTTCTTCCACTCAAAAATGGCCCTTTACAACATGTATATAATATGATATAATAAATGCTCTGTGGGGTATTTTGATCTGAAACTTTACACACACACATTCTGGGGACACCTGGCTGAGACTTACTTACATCTCGTAAAAGGGCTCATGACAGGTCCCCTTTAAAACGACTAATCCCCAATAAGCTGTAGTTTTCAAGGAAAAGGTTCGTTCCTAAATGTACAGTTTGTAGTGTTGACTTTGTTTGTCAACCCCGTTACCAAAGTTATTGTAAAGTTATTTAAGAAAAATTACCTAACTAATATTTTCTTAACTTATGGTAAACTACAAACCCATATTAGCTTAGATATTTTCAAACTTGTTATTTATATGCAATCCTGTATATTTTTATTTAAGTGTAATAATGTGGGTTGAACAGAAATTAAATATGATTTAGTATAGAGGAAAAAATACATAAATGGAAGTGAAAAGAGGTTTAGTAGATTAAGTAGTAATAATTGTTGATAATTCAGTTTCAAAAGAAAGGGATGCAACAGCACTGAGGAAAGAAAGTCAGTAAGGGGATCTCATTAATATCTCAATAGTTCGTCCTTGACAGCCATGGGTTTCATCTCGCTACACTGTTAGACACTCGCGCACAGGCCTGAATAAATAGAAACCTTAAGAAATAGAAATCAAATCTATAAAAGGCTATAAAAGCTGGCCTGGAAGGGAGGGTTATGTTGATTGTTAAGAGGTGAACACGGGCAGGCTGCCCCGTTTGTAGTGGAAATAAACATTAGCACACACAAGCACACTGGTGTCACCTGGGACAGGGGCTGTAATGGCACTATTGTGGAAAAGAGCCCATGTGTGACCAATCAGGGCCGTGGATAAGGGGCCGGCTTTAATCCTTTAATTAGTCCAGCATCTGCGGCCAACACTGGGACCATTAACGTGGAAAATCAGACACAAAAGCAGCTTGATCTCTTTATCTGCTACACCCCTACACTGTCTTTGAGAGCTTGAAAAAGAAGCTAATAGCTTTTCACAGATGTATACATAACCAGAAGATGTTAATTTGCACCAGTGCAGTCGCGTGGTAATAAAGAGTCTAAACCTAATTCATGCATCTACAGGGGTTCATTATGAAGCCTAAGTAATCCTGAGAAAAAATATATTACTGATATAATCATTCATTTGACAAGAACAGGGTCCTTTTAAAAATGTAATTAACAAGTAACCTTAGAGGTTTAATTATTTATTTTTTAATTCTCAGTGAGACAAATATGAAATGTTACTGTAAACATTTTCAGAGCAATTAACAGTTTTGCAAGTTTAAAGTCAGAATCAGATTGAATTATTTTTGGTCGTCCAGGCCTAATGACTCCCATTGGGTCTTCAAAGTCAAATATGTTGGTGCGCTACAGAAAAACTGTTCTGCATATTAAAAACCTTTAGTAACTGCTAATGTGTTAGAAATCTAATCCTAAATGGCAGAAAATCTCGTCAGACTGAACCCTGGTGGAGAACCTGAGTCTGAGCAGAACCAGTCAATGACCTGTCCAGGGGCCCAGGATCCCTCGCGGCGGCCCTACATCAGCACTTAGGCCCCTAATGACACGTCAGATTCAACATCTGTTTTGATTGAATTTATTAAACTAACTAAGATCCAGCGTTTCTCAAACTTTTTCAGCCCAAGGACCACTTTATCTTCAATTTTTTTTCTTAGGACCACCTACAGAATCCCACTCTAACACGCCCCCCAAAACCAACAAAATAGGAAGGATATGCTGTCGATAAGTCAAAAACTAACCATCAATGATTTGTGTGCAATGATTTGATCAGAAATTATTATATACATTATTATTTAATTTGAAAAAGTAAATGTGAAATGAGTTGCAGCTTAATATGAACAACAAACTGCACATGTGGGGAAAAAAACTGCAATTAAACATACTGTAACAGCCTAGGTCCCACTTAATGCCATTCCAAAGAGCCATTAGTTTAAAACTGAGGTGCTGGGTATAGGAAGTCTATGGTTGTAACTATGGTAACAATAAAATGCTGAAAAGAAGGTTCCCCTGAGAGCGGCGTGTTTTTAGAACGCCTGGAGTGCAACGAGGCGCTGAGCGAGTGTTTCACGCTCACGAGCTGAGCGCTCAGCGTTTTTAACTGGTGGCCGAGAGTTGAAAGCTGTGTCTCATTTCAGAAGGCTGCGTCCTCCGGAGGTCGCATTCGAAGGCTGCATACGTCATAAGGCCGTCTCATTTCTAAAAAGTGAGTAGGACTCTCCAAATGCGACCTTCGAATGCGTCCTTCTTTCACGGGATTTCGGAGTGTGCTGAGGTGTAGCCTTCACGGCTGGAGATAACCCACAATTCTTTGCGTCTCCGTTAACAACCGTCATAATTTTTAAAATATTATATGAAAATACGGCACCACCGCCAGATATACATGCGAGCGTAGGTGTGGTGTTTAAATTAAGTAGTTTAAGCTTGTTTTTTTTTTTTTAAGCTCTATTACCTCAAACAGATAGTTGTGGTAAACAGGATTACAACTGTTTAGTGCATTTTAAACGTTTAGAACAGTACATTGCTGTCAAGACAAGAAACATTTCATAGTCATTTTCAAGTTATAAATAATTTTCATTCATATAACTGGCGTGAGAGCGCAACGAGGCTGAACGTGTTGGCATAGCAGCGTGATACTTCCTGCCTGTGTGTCCTACGAAGGACGTCTCGTTTAATTCTGATTGAGGACACTCCGTATACTGCATCCTACACAGGACGTGTCCTCCGGAGGATGCAGCCTTCGAAATTTAACGAAATGAGACACAGCTGAAGAATGTTCAACTTTGAGTAAAATGCAGCGCTCATCACTGTCACTCTTCACTCAGTTGTCCAATCACAGTGGAGGAGGGGCGGGACAAATACAACACAGACCAACCGCCACATTCTGCGTGTCGTCATCAGATGAAAACAAGCAATAATAACGGAACAAAATGATTTAAAACAAAAGCCTGAGCAAATACTTAACATTGGAGCTGCAGTTTTATATAGAATCAATACAGAAACAAACTACCTGTGAAATTAGTAAGACTTCTGCTGATTTTCCGTATCATAACAAGCAAAGAGTCTCAACTGAAGAAAAAAAAAAACGCTGCCTGCCAAAACGCTCTCAAGCGCTCACAGCGAGGCGTTTTCAGCCGTCCAACCCTTTGGTGGACACACGGTCTTAATGTCCAATATCACTGAAATTACTGGGATTTTACACATGAAACAAAAACTAGTACATTACAAAACTAATAGATCTGTGGATTTTAGATTTTGAGATTTCCATCTAAAACTTAACGTGAATATCAATAAGACGGGTGGTGCTGCTTTATAAGAGTGTGCTTTATAAACACTTGCCTAGTTTAGGTCATCTTTTCGCGGACCACTAGGGGTCGATGGGGGACCACTAGTGGTCCGCGGACCACACTTTAAGAATTACTGTACTAGAGTGACAGATTAATGTAGGTTACAACCCTTCAACCCTGTTACCCATTCTGACATATGTAGTTCAGCCCCTAACAATCAGCCATACGTCTGATTCAAACTCTTATTAAAGGGTTAGTTCACCCAAAAATGAAAACTGTGTCAATAATTCCTTACCCTAATGTCGTTGGACACCCGTAAGACCTCTGTTCATCTGGGCATCAAAACAAAGCTTCAAACCGTTATGAATCAGTGAATCGATTCATGATTCGGATCGCCAAAGTCACGTGATTTCAGCAGTTTGACACGTGATCCGAATCATGAATCGATTCTCTGACTCATAACGGCTCGAAGCTTTGTTCTGAAATCGGCCATCACTATATAAGTCGTTATTTAGTTTTTTTGCGCACTAACTCTATTCTGGCCTCTTCATAAATGATTGTAGAGCCGCTGTAGTGAGATGGGCTTTGTAACGACGTCTTTAGTGCCTTTATGGGTCTTGAGAGAGGAAATGACATTGGTGTCAATGAAGGCCTTTCTGAGCCATCGGATTTCAACACTAATATCTTCATCTGTGTGTCAAGATGAGCGGAGGTCTGACGGCTGGACAACCACAGGAGGAATTAATCACACTATTTACATTTCTGGCTGAACTAACCCTTTAAAAGCCAAGTTTACACCTAACTTTTATTGGATTTGATTTCTCTAGAAATCAACATTGGTCTCAAACTAGCAAAGATCCGTTAAGTGACAGATTTATTTAGGTTACATTTTCAACCCTGTTGCCCATTCTGGCATATGTAGCTACACACCGTCAGAGTTCGGACCGTAACAATCCCTTCTGATTCGATCTCTTATGAACAACTAGGCTTACACTGTCCTCTTTTACATAACATTTGAGATATGAGATCTTATTACCTCGATATTTAATATGATAATCGAATCAGTCAGTTTACATTTACTTCCAATTCATTTCTTTTGAAAGGCAAAAGCAGCTTGTGCACGGATATCGTGCCCGTTCCAGCTCTATTATTGGCCAGTGATATCATGTTGAGCCGTTTGAGCACTGCCCTCCTTCACGACCCCCTCCTCCCCTCAGCCAACTCAAATAACGGCGCCTCCGCAGCTCCATTCTTTACCACTGCAGGGGCAAGGCTCGAGGGACGGTGGGGGTATTATTTGGCTAGTGCAGTCTCCTTGATAAATGACTCTCTTTGCTACACATCGCCTAGGGAATGTCCTCCTCACTATAGAGCTTCTGGCTTTTATCAATATTGCTTTTGCTGCTAATTGTTCAACAGGGTTGAACACGTTGAACCTTATCTAAATGCCTTTTCATTGTTCATTGCGGCACGTTCCTGAATCGTTTCTTGGTCCTGAAACATCATTCCAGTTGCTTGTCTTAAAAGGCAGTTCTATTTACTGCTGGTTAGGTAATTTCCACGGGTGAAACCCAGTCAAATCCAGTGAGGTGAAAGATTCCCCCCTGTGGATTTCGCTGCGGGTTTAAGTTGGTCACATGGATTCGCCCCGTTGACCAACAGAAGCCTGCTTTGATTAAATTTGGCAATGTCCAATGCCCGAATTGTTTTATTGATTCAGATCTTTTAAATGAATCAGAGTTTAAATCACAAATCCAGCCTGAATGATTATTTTGTGGAGGGGATTTGCCTTTTGGGTTAACTTTAGTCACTGAATGTCCAAAGGTAGCACTTAAATAGTTCACCCAAAATTGACATTTCAGTCATAATGCATTTTGTCATTCAATACCTGTATGATTGTTTTTCTTTTCTGTAGAATGTTTGTTATTTTTCTCCATATTATAATTTGAGACCCACAATTTTAAAGGTCTAATGTATTTTTTATTCTGTTGTCTGAGGTCAGCTAATGATGTTCGTGTGGTTTCTACATTCAGAAACATCAGAACTAATCAGTAATAGGCTGTTTCTACACTGGTGTTGAGGCTCTCTCCTGAACGCTGGGTTCTGATGGGCGTGTCACTGGAGACTTGGAAGTAAACGCCCACGGCTAGGATTGGAGAAGATTTGCATATTTAATGAGCTTCAGCTCCCCTGTCAGTCCACACGTCAGTTGAAAGCGGCACCAGAATGATTCTCTCACAGGGCTCGCAAACAAACACTATAGTTTATCTCTCATCTATAGTTTATCTCTCATCCACCCACGATTGATTGGAATGTTATTTTTTTATTACTTGGCCCTGATCGGTGGATATAAGTGCAAACTGTGCATCAATAACTCATACACACACACACACACACACACACTGCATAAATTCACTGCAGACAAATTAGCATGATCAAAACGTCCACAACTCTATTTTTCCTTCAAATATCAAGTCAAGAGAACAACGCACATCAAGAAAGGAATGTTATTTCACTATTTAAGATCTAATATTATGTTTTGGTAGCCCATCTGGGGAACACATTAGCCACGGGACGTACATGTCCCATACATGTCTGAGTCTGATCCCGAATAGCAATGAACCAACAACACCTCATATACAAAGGACACTCCAAAGGCAGCATAGGAAGTTATTGTTAATTATGTTTAGTTAGACTCGTACACATAATCAATAGATATATTGAACGGTTTGTAACAATGCAATTTCAGTACAGTACAGAACTGATTTTAAGATACTTCTACTAGTATACAAATCTCTGCATGGCCTTGCACCGTCTTATTTATCAAGTCTGTTAATTAGACATCAATCAGGAAGAGCCCTGAGATCAACAACTCAAAATTTGCTTTAAATTCCAAGAACCAAATTAAGGCAGAAATTGCAACAGTAGCACCTAGACTTTGGAATAGCTTACACGTGAATGTTAGGGATGCTGATTTTTATACCCACTTTTAAAATACAACTTAAGACACACTTTTTGTCTATGTTGTATCCCGATTGTTGAAATATATATATATATATATATATATATATATATATATATATATATATATAGAGAGAGAGAGAGAGAGAGAGAGAGAGAGAGAGAGAGAGAGAGAGAGAGAGAGAGAGAGAGAGAGAGAGAGAGAGAGAGATTTTGTTATGATAATTAATGTGTATTGTCATTATTAATATTGTTTTTATTTATTTGTATACCTAGATGTTGTAAAGCACATTGGTCAACGTGTGTTGTTTGAATGGTGCTACATAAATAAAGCTGACATTGACAAAAAATAAAGTTAACAATGCAATACTGTCACATATAAAAAGCATGTTTTACTCTTAATTGTACTGCATCATTCCTGTCGGATCCAGAAGGCACAGCATCGTTTTTAATCTCATCCTGTCTGCTTATCCAGTCTCTCGTTTACAAACGAATCCGCGGTAAAATTAAGGAACAGACGCACAATGTCTTCCCCACGAGAGCTGGATATTCATTAAAAATAAAGTTCAACCACACATTCCCAATATTAGTATCCGAATGAAGCGTTTCCATTTATTGCTTGGAAGTTGGATCCGGTTAGCTCCACGTATGCCTCTGTTATTTATGTTACATTTCTTGCAGGAGTCGGTGTGCGGGGCTACAGAATCAGGCGTCGCTCTTCTGTTGAGGCGGTGTTTCACTATGATGAGGTCAAGGGTTGGCTCATTCAGAGATTGAGCATTTTCTGGGCCTGGTGTCTATAAAAGCTTTTCTTTGACTAAGAAGAAAGTTTTCAGCTCTGAAATGTACAGGATATTCTTATAATGCCATGACCTTTTAAATATCAAAAGCTCAAGGGAAAGTTGATTCCTCAATTCATCTCCCCTTTAAAGGAAGCATGACTTCATGTACTTCATGTCACTCGAGGCACTTCATGTCTCAAACTCTAAATGTGTGAGTTCATTCAATTTGTATTTGTAATTTTGCAAAAAAATAATGAATACCTATTTAAGTTTTCTGTATTCATCATACAGAGTGATTGAAGATGTTTTTTAGACCCCATTGACTTCCATTGTACCCACAGAAACAGCTGAGAGATCCGAATATCTTCTTCTATTTTGCGCAGAGGAAAGTTAAACCGCTTGGGAATGACGTGGCAGAACCTTCTTTTCCTTTAAGTGTAAGATGTGCAATATGAACATAAAGCAACACAACCATCTCAGAAAGTAAACATTTGATACATCTCAAGATGATCTGAGAGCAGATCGAGAAGCGCGATAGCCGGATCTGCATCCTCTAAATCAATGGACATTATGTCCTGTATATCAGTTACATCTGACATGTGTTGATCCACACCGGGTCTGACGGACACTGATACTCCAACGCTCACACACAGAGCCGGTGCACTGTAAACAAATCCACAACACAAACGCTGCGCTCGTTTGTCTGTTGTTACTGACATGAATCCTGAAGATGGATTGGTCTCTGTGGAAACAGTCCATTCCTGGACTTCCCAATCACATCCTACAGTGTTTCCTTCACATGATCAGGATTTCAGGTTAGCACTGACTTTAACAAGTAGAATCCTACATTTATATTAGTTATATTAGCACATTTCATTGTTCTTTTTCTTTCTTTTTTGCAAATATTTCTATTTAGCTTTATTTCATTTTTAATTC
Organism: Pseudorasbora parva; assembly: GCF_024679245.1. Classification (NCBI taxonomy): domain Eukaryota; kingdom Metazoa; phylum Chordata; class Actinopteri; order Cypriniformes; family Gobionidae; genus Pseudorasbora; species Pseudorasbora parva. The sequence continues at coordinate 42,331,730 of NC_090185.1, forward strand.
CGTTTTAGTTACAGTAAATGAAGCACTTCAACTTATTTTATTTAAGTTAGTTGCAAAAGTAAAATTTAAGTAAAAACTTCATGTTTACATTTTCATGTAGTATTGATATTCTGCATTATTTCATCTTAATTTCAATTTCTGAAAACTATTTTAATGGTTTTAGTTTTAGTTAACATTAACTAAAAATCGTGTATTGCCAATATGTGATATTATCTCTGGGTAATTAATTGTAATTATAGTTTTTTTTTTTTAAATATATCTTTTTTTATTAGTAGTTACAAGCTAAAGATTACATTTAACAATGTTATTAAATTATTATTGTTATTGTGGTGTGTATTAAATTAACTATAAGGACAGTTGAGTGGCAAAAAATTATCTAACCTAAATTTAAAATAAAATAAAAAAGATTATAATATATATATATATATATATATATATATATATATATATATATATATATATATATATATATATATATATATATATATATATATATATATATATATATATAAACCATTCATTACCCACTAATACCAATAATTAAAAGAGTCAGCTATCAATAGTACTGATATATTGTGCATCTCTAATGTGCTCTACATTGAAATAATTAAATCATTTCCTGTAGTATTTTGAAATACTAACTTGTAACTTGTAACTTGTTTTGAACCCAAAACATTCCTTGAGTTGTCAGACGCAACTTTTGGAGTATCTCAGATCTAAAATAACAGGTTACTGACTGGAGCAGCTGATGTCTATGCAGTGCTGTGCTCATGATCATGAGTGTGTGAGATACTCACAGCCGCTCGGTGCTCTTCGGGATGTTTCGCGGGACGCTCCGGAAGCCCAGCCCGTGGCAGTCCACAGTGGAGCCGGTGCAGGAGCAGTGAGGCGGACAGGCTCCACACCGACCCGCCAGCAGCAGGCTCAGACCAGCCCACATCCACAGACCCACGGGGACCCTCAGCTCAGCCCCAGCCATCTCTGAGCCTTCACAGCAGACACTACAGCACAGCGTCCCTCTACACACACACACACACACGCACACACGCCGCAGGACCCTCAGGAACAGGAGACTTCTGATGCTCTTCTCTCTCCAGGCTGAGTTCTGTCCGGTCTCTGTGCTGCGGCTGTCTCTCTCTCTCTCTCTCTCTCTCTCTCTCTCTCTCTCTCTCTCTCTCTCTCTCTCTCTCTCTCTCTCTCTCTCTCTCTCTCTCTCTCTCTCTCTCTCTCTCTCTCTCTCTCTCTCTCTCTCTCTCTCTCTCTCTCTCTCTCTCTCTCTCTCTCTCTCTCTCACTCTCTCTCTCTCCTCCAGGGTAAAGCTGTGAAACAACAGAGACTCGTAGAATCTCCACACACACACGTCCTCCCTCATTCACACACAGGAATCATCCATCACTGATCTACAAATCACAGCTCTGACTCCTCCCCGCCAATATTACACCCTCCAACGGTTTCTAACGGTCACACACACACACACACACACACACACACACACACACACACACACACACACACACGCATGCACACACGCACGCACACACACACACTCACTCACTCACAAAGACAGTCCCAGTAATGGGAGTTCTGCAGTGATGATGATGATCCGCAGGGTAGTAATGCTCTGCTGGTCTGGATGAGGAAGAGGAAACACCAGATCTCAAACATCTGATCATTTATGTGGTATCGTTTTGCAGAATTGCAACTTTAGGACACAAATATTACCTACTCTGGCTCGTGAACATAAACAATACACACTCACCTAAAGGATTATTAGGAGCACACACTAATACTGTGTTTGACCCTTTCGCCTTCAGAACTGCCTTAATTCTACGTGGCATTGATTCAGCAAGCTGCTGAGAGCATTCTTTAGAAATGTTGGCCCATATTGATAGGAGAGCATCTTGCAGTTGATGGAGATTTGTGGGATGCACATCCAGGGCACGAAGCTCCCGTTCCACCACATCCCAAAGATGCTCTATTGGGTTGAGATCTGGTGACTGTGGCGGCCATTTTAGTTCAGTCAACTCATTGTCATGTTCAAGAAACCAATTTGAAATGATTCGAGCTTTGTGACATGGTGCATTATCCTGCTGGATGTAGCCATCAGAGGACGGGCACATGGTGGTCATAAAGGGATGGACATGGTCAGAAACAATGCTCAGGTAGGCCGTGGCATTTAAACGATGCCCAATTGGCACTAAGGGGCCTAAAGTGTGCCAAGAAAATATCCCCCACACCATTACACCACCACCACCAGCCTGCACAGTGGGAACAAGGCATGATGGATCCATGTTCTCATTCTGTTTACGCCAAATTCTGACTCTACCATCTGAATGTCTCAACAGAAATCGAGACTCATCAGACCAGGCAACATTTTTCCAGTCTTCAACTGTCCAATTTTGGTGAGCTTGTGCAAATTGTCGCCTCTTTTTCCTATTTGTAGTGGAGATGAGTGGTACCCGGTGGGGTCTTCTGCTGTTGTAGCCCATCCGCCTCAAGGTTGTGTGTGTTGTGGCTTCACCAATGCTTTGCTGCATACCTCGGTTGTAACGAGTGGTTATTTCAGTCAAAGTTGCTCTTCTATCAGCTTGAATCAGTCGGCCCATTCTCCTCTGACCTCGAGCATCAACAAGGCATTTTCTCCCACAGGACTGCTGCATACTGGATGATTTTCCATTTTCACACCAAATCACACATTTGATTTTCTTTGTAAACCCTAGAAATGGTTGTGTGTGAAAATCCCAGTAACTGAGCAGATTGTGAAATACTCAGACCGGCCCGTCTGGCACCAACAACCATGCCACGCTCAAAACTGCTTAAATCACCTTTCTTTCCCATTCTGACATTCAGTTTGGAGTTCAGGAGATTGTCTTGACCAGGACCACACCCCTAAATGCACTGAAGCAACTGCCATGTGATTGGCTGATTAGATAATTGCATTAATGAAAAACTGAACAGGTGTTCCTAATAATCCTTTAGGTGAGTGTATATATGAATTAATTTATTTATTAATTACACATTAATATAGTTGAAAAATTATGTGTGTGTGTGTGTGTGTGTGTGTGTGTGTGTGTGTGTGTGTGTGTGTGTGTTAGGGGTTGCACTGACTAGTCGACTAATCGACTGGTCGCCCTTAAAGGGTTACTTCACTGCCTTTTCATATTAAACTGTTATTCCCTTAACTAAGACGAGCTGATCCATACCTCTCTCGTCTCAGTGTGTGCACTTAATCTCTCTGACGCGCGGTGACGATCTGATAGCATTTAGCTTAGCCCACTAAGCCCAGTTCATTCACTATGGAACCAAACAGAGATCAAGTTAGAAGCACCAAACACCTCCACGTTTCCCCTATTTAAATACAGTTACACGAGTAGTTGAACGATCAAGTGTGGTGACAAAATAAAACGTGGCGCGTTTCTAATCGGATTAAAAAGGAGAACTATAATGTATGGCGGAATAGCACTTCTGAGAGTACTTCGGCTCGGTGCAGTAAAAAGTCCCGGCCGAAACATCTTTCCTCACATCTCCCTATTGACAGAAATGAGAGAGTGAGGGGGACTGAATGAACTGTGCTTATTGGGCTAAGCTAAATGCTATCAGATCGTCACCGCGCGTCAGAGAGATTAAGAGCACACACTCAGACGAGAGAGGGATGGATCAACTCGTCTTAGTTAAGGGAATAACATAGTTTAATATGAAAAAGCGGTGAAGTAACCCTTTAAAGGTGTCATATAATGCCTTTTTTATACAAGTTAATATGATTCTTTAGTGTCTAACTGAAAACTTTGTAATTTACTTTAATTAAAAATTCTCATTAGTGTTGTAAGAAAACACTCATTTTACTCTGTGTTTTCACCAAGCTATTTCGGTGCATATGGCTTTAAGTGATAAATGACCCGCCCCTCTGTTGTGTGGGGTGTTGCCCTTGACAACAGTAGAGGCTAAAGAATGGTGACCTGATTCTCTGAGGAGATCTGTCAATCTGAACCGAAGTCGGACCCAGGACAAGATGTCATCTATGTGTAGCAGGGTGAGTAAGTTCCCTCCCCTGTATTTAGTGATGGCCTATCAGCATTTGAGACCTGTCTATTTAAAACCCTGGGTCCTACCTGAGGGTGTGTCATTTCAAGCTCCGCCCCCAGGGCGAGGGCGTGCCACCATTCAGTGAGGGAATGTTTGGTCTGCAGCCCTGTGGTGATGTGTGCGTGCAGGCTGTTGTTATGTGTAGGTAAGCTAAATGCTATTGTTTGTCCATGTTAATATGTTGTTTGTGGTAACTTTCGTTCATTCAATTCCAGTGGTTTTAATGTAAACATGAGCCGCGGTGATTCGTGCTGTGAGTAATTGTACAGCTATGCATTTCCATGACAATCACTCGGTATGTATGGTTAAACCTTTTTGACTAACGTTTTAATTAAGTGAGCTAACCAATTGTTGTTTTAGCAGGAGAATCAGTTCCTTCACGGACGCTCGGCATGGATGATGCTGGGGTGACGGTCTCCTGCATGAAACTCGTTTGAGCTCGCGCTGCTGTTTTGTTGCTATTGAAAGTCCGACTGTTTTATTGCCACTCGGTTTTCCTGAAAGTCTGCTGTTACCACAGTTTCATCATTGTGCTGTTTAGTTTTATCTTCCTAATAGTAACTGTTTCTGAGATTAGGTCTGAGCGGCCTGGCTGGCCGATCTGTTTCCGCCGACTGCCACGTACCTGTTTGATTCTAGTGGCTGCATATCGGTACTGTGTGCATTCAGTCAATGTATGTCACCTTACTCTGACATTGTAACTGGACTGCCAGAAGTCAGAGTGAATGTTAAGTGTGAATTTGTCTTTAACTTAATTTAGGGATATTTTCAACTTTTAATGTTTCATTTTGTATTCTGTTATTCTTGGTTTCTTTTCAGATTGTCTTTCATCGTGTTTTTGTTTTATTACAGGAGCTGAGAGTTTTCTGGAGGGTGACGTCCTGCTGCCATAGTGTGGTGTTCACACATAGTGCTGTGTGTTTTCTTGTATCCAATCTTCACGTGTGGTATGGGCGTGTATTGTATCACGGGAACGTTCTAAATTGGACAGTGGGCCCAACCCTCCAGATACCTCCGCTTCTGGTCATTTTGTATTATTTGTATTGTGTGTGTGTGTCGGATGCAGATTGGCGACTCCTGCTCTGAAGTTGTCTTTTATTCAAGATTGATACAATAATGTGGTAATTTTTCATACATGCGACTTGCGTCTCTTCACCCATATAGATAACGAACCTGTGGTGTCTTAACAAATGAGAATTTACTTGGTATCGTCCCTGGCGAATTTCCAGGGTGGCGTAGTCGCTGAAATAAATCTATAACCTCTCCCGTCGGAATGCCACATATGCATTGTAATAACTGTTACAACATGATTTTTTTTTTTTTACAGTAACAGACACTGTTATAAAAAGCTACATAATTAAGCTTAGTGCCACATCCACGTTAACTTTAAAACCAGCGTACACAGTTTGTAATAACACAATAACCATACCGTGTTGTTCGTTATAAACGTGGGATTATTATATTGAGAATGTCATACATAGAAAGCATTCTGTAATTTAACTTACCCTGTAAACTTGAGCTGCAGTTCGTCATGAAGCGTATCAAACTACACTCACTTCTTCTGGAGATGCGAAGAGCTGGTGCAGATCTTTATTCAGGAGCAGCTTCTTAGCAAAACCTGCTTCACTAACCCTTGGTTATAAAGAAGTCCGGTAAGAAATGCTTCGCGGTTCGCGCAAACATAAAAGCATTGACGAAAACAAAACTCAGCCACTGCGTCTTCAGCGGATCAGATTTAGGAACATCAGAATGACTGCTGTGTTCATTATTACACCCAAGAACAGAACACAACAATCGCTTAGACGCCATTCTGCTCAAGCGTATGAATAATGGCAGATATGACGATGACAGCTTGAGCTCCCTCAGGACGAGTCTGAGGTGAAACGCTGCTGTCAATCCACAGTCGTGGGAGGGGCGTCCGACCGTGTGACATCACGTGGCCGAACGGCTCGATTTGAGACTGGTGAAAACATTTAAAGGGGCGGTGAAACACTCAGTTTCAGTCAATCTCATGTCAATCTTGAGTACCTATAGAGTAGTATTGCATCCTTCATATCTCCGAAAAGTCTTTAGTTTTATTATATTTATAAAAGAAATATGGGCTGTACCGAGACTTTCTGGAAAAAAACGAGCGGCTGGAGGCGTATCGTGTGGACGGAGCTAAAGAATGACGAGCGCACAAAGCGGTGACGTCCTCAAGCGTGGAGAAACCCATCGCTATCGATCTCAGCTAATAGATATATGATCCAGAATCAGATCCGGAGGCTGAAATAAACTGAACAGGAGAAACGGCAACAGCAGGACGTCCGTCTCTGTGGTATGGACTGTATTTAGTGGCCTGTCAACATTTGTGTGTCTTTACTCGCAGTTTATGAGGACATGATTCGGTTTATGGACTATTGTATGCGACTAAACCTTAGCAGTAGCAAGCAGAACGGTTTTGCACGTCAGACTAGTGTAACGTTATACAGAGAACAACAATGGAGTCCGTTAGCGCATTTGACTGACGAAGCACGCGATCGTGTCGTTTACTGATGTTTACTCACGCGACGATAGCCGACAGCACAGACATCTGAAGCAGTTTAACTCACCGGCTGCTTCCAAAGCAGGACCGAACCTTTATCGCTGGGACCGCTCCATCAAAAACACACTTCTTTGGTATGATTTGGTGAAGTCCTGTGACAGCAGTGGCGTGGAAATCCACTTTGCGACACGACTGAAGCGATGTTGTGAAGCTTCCCGTCATTTCTGCGTTCAAATCGGTTCAAATGCAGCGCTGCCTTCCCAGAATGCTGTGCTGAAGCGTTGAAGTCGCTTAATGTCAAAGTGGAGGAATGAAGTGGAGCACAGAAGTGTTCACGGATGACTGGATCTGCAGCTGAGCGAGTGTTTATGGGCGTGCATTTCCTCTCTCGCTCTAGTCACGTGCGCGCACCCTACCGGGAGAAGAGCCCGTACGGCCCATACAAGGACCTTCCGCTCTTATTAACGTCAAGCCGACCCATACTCAAAAAAAACTCGCCGAAACTTGTGAGAAACCGGAAGGAGTATTTTTAACACAGAAATACTCCATCAAACGTCCAACATTAGTTTTTGAAACTTTGACTATGTTTGGGATGGGAATCCAAGTCTTTAACAGTGTAAAAAGCTCAGTGTGCATGAAACAGCATTTCACCGCCCCTTTAAAAAAACGGAAGTTGCTCAACCCTTAGTGTGTGTGTGTGAATACACCGACCAGACATAACTATGACCACCTTCCTAATATTGTGTTGGTCCTCCTTTTGCTGACCCGTCGAGGCATGGACTCCACTCGACCCCTTAAGGTGTGCTGTGGTATTTGGCACCAAGATGTTAGCAGCAGATCCTTTAAGTCCTGTAAGTTGTGAGGTGGGGCCTCCATGGATCGGACTTGTTTGTTCAGCTCATCCCACAGATGCTCGATTGGATTGAGATCTGGCGAATTTGGAGGCCGAGTCGACGCCTCAAACTGGTTGTTGTGCTCCTCCAACCATTCCTGAAGCATTTGTGCTTTGTGTCAGGAGCATTATCCTGCTGGAAGAGCCACAGCCAGATAATGGATGTAAATGTTAAGTTCAGGCTGTGAGCATTTCTCATAGCCTTCCCACAGCAGATGACTGTCAACAGGTATGGCTGATGTTTATCTATAACCGGATACCACAACAATTGGACTAAATGTTGATAGTTTGCTCTAGTGTCACTTAACGAAAATATGATGAAAGATTATCATTGACATCCTTTTTTTCCAAGACTAAGACAACACAAGATGACACAAACGTCCTTAAATGATTATTGTGACTATATAATTAAAGCAGAATATATATTCAAAGCAGTTCTCATCTGGCCTATTAACACACAGTGTATGATTATTATTCTGGCAGGATGCACTGGTCATGTCCAGATGCAGGTCCACCATCCGATCCGGACACGGCCTGGATCCGGCCGACTGCAGTAAACCTCGGGATAAACAGAGAGACTAACATTAGCGTAGATGTCACTCTTTTTATGATGTAACGAGTACATCAGGTGTTATGGGAAGTGTTCCCGGTTCCGGCTGACCTAGTTAATGCAGCCTAACAATCAGTCAATTGATCTGAATAATGAAAGTTAAAGATGTTCTATGTGTATGCCATAGTAAAGAGATGTGTTTTTAGTCTAGATTTAAACTGACAGAGTGTGTCTGCTTCCCGAACAATGCTAGGAAGACTATTCCACAGTTTAGGAGCTAAATAGGAAAAGGATCGACCGCCTGCAGTTGATTTAGATATTCTAGGTATGATCAACTGGCCAGAGTTTTGAGACCGCAATAGACGTGATGGAGTATAATGCGTTAAGAGCTCGCTTGAGTACCGGGGAGCTAAACCATTCAGTGCTTTGAGTTATTAGCAGGATTTTAAAATGTATGCGATGTTTAATAGGGAGCCAGTGCAGTGTTGACAGAACTGGACTAATATGATCATACTTCCTGGTTCTAGTAAGAACTCGAGCTGCTGCGGTTTGGACTAGCTGGAGTTTGTTTATTAAGCGAGCAGGGCAACCACCCAGTAGAGCATTACAATAATCTAGCCTTGAGCTCATGAACGCATGTACTAACTGTTCAGCATTTTGCATTGAAAGCATGTGCCGTAATTTAGATATATTTTTAAGATGATAGAATGCGGTTTTACAGATGCTAGAAACGTGGCTTTCAAATGAAAGATTGGTATCAAAGAGCACACCCAGGTTCCTCACTGACGACGAGGGCTTGACAGAGCAGTCATCAAGTGTTAGACAGTATTCTCGGTTACTACTTGTGGAGCTTTTCTGTCCAATAATTAAACATGTATTTTTTTCTGAATTAAGTTGCAGGAAATTACTATTCATCCAATGTTTTATATCAGCTATGCTTTCCGTTAATCTTGTGAATTGGTAGGTTTCGTCAGGGCGTGAGGAAATATAGAGCTGAGTATCGTCAGCATAACAATGAAAACTAACGCCATGCTTCCTAATGATATCTCCCAGTGGAGCAGATACAGGGTGAAGAGCAGCGGTCCTAACACTGAGCCTTGCGGTACCCCATACTGAACTTGTGATCGGTGTGACATCTCTTCATTTACTGCTACAAACTGATAACGGAGGACCCCCAACGGTGCACATTTTGGATGTTGTCTAAGGCCATGTCCACACTAATACATTTTCATATGAAAACGTATATTTTTCTCTCCGTTTTGGCCTTCCGTCCACACTGAGACAGCCTTTTAAGTCAATGAAAACATGAAAACGTATCGTTTTGAAAACGCTCTCCAAAGCGGATAAATTTGAAAACGCTGTCTTCGTGCCGTAGTGTGGACTGTGAAAACAAAAGCTTTTTAATACGATGACGCATTTAGCCATGTGATGCAGATATATGACCAATTCAGCCAAGATGGTGAATGATATTGTACAGCAGTTGTTTTGTTCTTTCTGTTTCGACAGCCTTGTTAAATATTAATGTCAGTTTGTGCATACTGTTAAAAAAACTCAGTGCCTTTTCTCGACATTGTCGCAAAATGAGTAAATAAACGAGTAGCGGAAATGACGCAAGTCGAAGCATCTTGGATTTTCTCATGCGCAGTACGGGGATGTAAGCGCTTTCAAACGTTTCAGTGCAGATGAACACTTTTTGGAAAACGATTGAACATGACAGTGTGGACGCGGAGCGGTTTTAGACGAAAACTCTTGGAGTAGCTACTAATGAGCTGATGACCTGAATCAGGTGTGTTTGATTGAGGACACATCCAAAATGTGCACTGTTGAGGGTACTCCAGGAACATGGATGGGAACCACTGATTTAAACCATGCCAAAGCAATTCCACTAATGCCAACATAATTTTCGATTCTATTCAGAAGAATATTGTGATCGATAGTATCAAATGCAGCGCTAAGATCGAGTAACACTAATAGAGAGACTCAACCACGATCAGATGATAAGAGTAAATCATTTGTAACTCTAATTAGAGCAGTCTCAGTACTACGATACGGTCTAAATCCTGACTGGAAATCCTCACATATACCATTTCTTTCTAAAAAAGAACATAATTGTGAAGACACAGCCTTTTCTAGTATTTTTGATAGAAACGGTAGATTCGAGATTGGCCTGTAATTGACTAATTCTTTAGGATCAAGTTGCGTTTTTTTAATAAGTGGTTTAATTATAGCCAACTTAAAAGTTTTCGGTACATATCCTAATGTCAAAGATGAATTAATGATATTAAGCAGAGGATCTATGACCTCTGGAAGCATCTCTTTTAATAGCCTAGTCGGTATTGGGTCAAGCATACATGTTGTTGATTTTGATGATTTTACAAGTTTAGCCAGTTCTTCTCCTCCTATAGCAGTGAATGTGTGTGTGTGTGTGTGTGTGTGTGTGTGTGTGTGTGTGTGTGTGTGTGTGTGTGTGTGTGTGTGTGGGTTCTCCTATAGTAGTGAATGAGTGTAACTTTTTTCTAATCGAATAAATACTTAGGGTTGTGTTTGTTTTCTTCTAAAAGAGTTGAGAAATAAGCAGATCTAGCAGTTTTTATGGCCTTTCTGTATGCAATCATGCTCTCTTTCCACAAATTGCGAAAAACCTCCAGTTTTGTTTTCTTCCAGCTGCGCTCCATTTTTCTGGCTGCTGTTTTAAGGGCCCGAGTGTGCTCGTTGTACCACGGCGTTGGATTATTTGCTTTAATCTTCTTTAAGCGCCGGGGAGCAACTATGTCTAAAGTGCTAGTAAGGAGAGAGTCAATAGTTTCGGTTGCAGCATCAAGTTCATCTTGGCTATCTGTAATGCTGAGGAGATGGAACTGATGAGGAAGATTATGTACAAAGCAATCTTTAGTCGCAGCGGTTATCGTCCTGCCATATTTGAAGTGAGGGGACGGCTTTGCAGCCTTAGGTAAATTAAGTATACATGATATTAGGTAATGATCTGAGATGTCATCGCTCTGCTGCAGAATTTTAACAGTATCAACATTTATTCCATGTGACATTATTAGATCTAAAGTATGATTAAGGCGATGAGTGGGTCCCGATACGTGTTGTCTAACTCCAATAGAGTTTAGAATGTCTCTAAATGCCAATCCCAATGCGTCTTTTTCATTGTCTGTGTGTATATTAAAATCCCCAACAATTAGTACTTTATCTACAGCTAATACTAACTCCGATACAAAACCAGCAAATTCTCTGATAAAGTCTGTATTGTGCCCTGGTGGCCTGTATACAGTAGCCAACACAAATGTCAGACGGGATTTATCATTTACACTACACAGTGTTACATAAAGCACCAAAACTTCAAAGGAATTATATTTGAAACTAGACTTCTGAGTAATACTGAAAATATTATTATAAATTACAGCAACACCTTCCCCTTTACCTTTCAGACGTGGCTCATGTTTGTAACAATAATCTCGGGGGGTGCACTCATTTAAAGTAATGTAATCGTCAGGTTTTAGCCAGGTTTCTGTCAAACACAGCACATCTAGGTTATGATCTATAATCATATCATTGACAACAAGCGTTTTTGGAGAAAGGGATCGAATATTCAGCAACCCAAGCTTTATCAACTGTTCATCCGTATTCTGTTGCTTATTTATTGGACATCAAATACATTTTTACGGTTGAATGGTTTTGATATTTGTTTTTTTGTATTTAATTATTTGTGGAACAGACACAGTCTCTATGTGATAATATCTAGGTGAAAGAGTCTCTATGTGCTGGGATTAATCTGTTTAAAAAATAATAACTTAGAAAAAAAAGCACTCTTTGTTTTTTTTCCAGGGGGTTGGGGAGTGTTCATTAAATCCCCCAAACAGAGCTTTCCTGCTAAAGGACATGTATTCTCATCTGGCAACCATGTGCACACAAGCTCTCTCTCTCTCTCTCTCTCTCTCTCTCTCTCTCTCTCTCTCTCTCTCTCTCTCTCTCTCTCTCTCTCTCTCTCTCTCTCTCTCTCTCTCTCTCTCTCTCTCTCTCTCTCTCTCTCTCTCTCTCTCGATTTGAAAACACCAATAAACAAGTAATCTGCAATTCAGCTTAAAGTGTCATTCAGTCGTCTGTGTTCTGTCAGGACTCACGAGCCGCTCGTGCTTTGCCATTGTGTTTGCTGAAGAGCTGCACTTGTGTGAGCTGCTGAAATGAGCCAATCAGAGCAGAGCTCAACACTATTATTCATGACCCTACCAAATAAGGCAAAAACAGAACATTTCACTTTAGGGACAAATCTTAGGGCTGTAGATGAACCTGTAAAACCGTATCTGGACAATGTTTGCCCTTAAATAAGCCTCATACCCTCTATGTAGATATCAGAGAACAATTTAAAATATAGTTTCAACTCATTCTAGGGCACCTTTAAAAATCAGTTTGAATATCTGCCGAGGAAAGCGATATCTTTGTCTTTGTCCATTTACCGGTTAAGGTGATTTCCAATCACAGCGCTAGTCATTGCATTTGTTAGTTGCAATTAATTGTTTACAACCTTGTTTTACATAAATCACTAAATCACTCATAAAGACAGTCTTTACTCCCATCTGATGGTGCAATAATATCACTGAATCCATCTCACGATCACTACCTTTCTCAATATAAAATATGGCATATTATTTATTTAAAATTATATTTATTTAACAATTAACAGTATTAGCCATTATAAAAGATATAAACAAGCAAATAAAAGCAGCTCTAGTTATAGTAGGCCTACAGGAATTCAGTTAAATAAATATAAAGTTATGAGACTTATGCTTAACTTCGGTTTGCTCTGGAACGAGTAGGCCTAGATTAGCTACATAACATTTGAGTTTAGCTTGGATTGAGAATTATGGAATACGCTTGAAGAAATTACATTTCAAAGTCATTGTCTTGTGATTCCTATCTCGATTCAATATCAATTCATTTTGGATCTTGTAGGACTACAGCAGCTAGGCTACAATTTTCTCAAGAAAATAATTCTCTTACCTAATGCTTTAAACATACAGAGACCTGGTATTATTATTAAAAAGTAAAATGAACAATTATTAAATATAATATTATAATAACAATTATAATTGAAATCAAATATTTTAATGATATATGAATGAAGTAAAAAAGAAGGATCATCTGATTCGCTGCGGCGACCACTGAAGGGAAAAGCCGAAAGAAGAAGAAGAATGAAGTAAAAAAAAAAAATAGGCTATATGAGTGCACGTTTAGAAAAATAAAGCAAACTTTAGCATGCCATACGGTTATTAGAGGTGTTTCCTGAGGTAAAACAGTAAAGTTTTGTTGACCTCCTTCAGCAGTTCAAACACTGATCTTTCATCGAGTATGAGGTACAGTTCGGTAAGGTACGGTCTCTTTCAGCATTCCTTCAAACGTTCATTTGCGTTTACTAATAACTAGAAGAGGAAAATATGATTGGTTCACTACGGAAGCCCTGAACGGCCATGCTGATAATTTGCCTCGCGGTTTTACTCTGCGTGACTAAACGCGTGAATGCCTGGCATCCCCGCAATAACAACCGATTCATGTTTAATTGGGTTAGGGCAGACCGGGGGCAATTGTAACACATTTTGGTCATGTTGTCATTGCTCAAAAAACCTTTTGATATATTTGGATAAAAATGTTATGGTGGTAACTCGTATCTATGTTGTACTTAACAATCACCATTTTTTTTACAAGCAATGTTAGAGTCACAATATTGATTGAAACATTAGAAGTCTGCCCCCACATGGGGGGGGGGGTGTAACAACACATGTAATACCTTTGTATAAATACCAAGGACCCCAATAAACTTCAAAGAATATAGATATCGTTCAAACTATTTAAAATCAATTAGAATACGGACAGTGACACTTCCCTTCCTATTTCCCGTGGTCTGAACAGCATGCTGTAAACAAAGAGTGTACTCAGTCAAATGGATCCAGATTCAGAGGTACTGTACTATGCTACTAAATATATTCACAGTATACATAGTTTAATAGGGTATCGTTCATTTGTAGGCTATACATAAATATTAAACTGAACAGAAAAAACTTTTCACATTATCACATTATTATTACGACATTAGAAAAAAAAACAATCATCTATTTTCTATATTGAATTTCCATGGTAGGCTTGTATTACAAGCCAAAAATAATAGTCAATATGTTGATCTTACACCAATGCGTAAATGCATAGATATTGAAGAATTAGAAAGCATTAAAATGTGCTCTTGGTGGGATTTGAACCTCGGTCCCCAGATTGAGAGGCACTCAAAGACTATATAAGTAATGTAAGTAACTAATAAGCCACTGGTCTGCTACTACAATACAATAGTTAGAGATGTATTAGCCTACATAGATATTTAAAAACTGAACTAAATACACTTTTCGGGGGGCTGGGGGTCTATTTTGATGTCCTTACTAATTAGCTTAAGCTGGACACTATTTTGATGGGTGTTGGGGGCAATCGTAACGCAGTGTTACAACTGCCCCCGACTGTCCGACCTCATGACAAGCTACCCTACTACCTAGAAACAATAAAAGCACGTGTTTGACAAATATATTAAATGTTAGAAAACAGAATGGTTTTCAAGACAGAACAGATTTAAATCTATAGACATTAATTTTTTTACACAGTATAAGGAAAATTCTGTAGATGGGAAAAATTACTTTCACGCCTAAAAAATGAGCCTTTGCAGAAAAACTTTACCAAGCATCACTCAGCAGCTTGTCGTTTGGCAGGCAGAGAGGGATCTCCACTGAGCATATGCAAAATGAGCCCGCGTCTCAATCAGATCCCTGGTGCACTAGTCAGGGCACTGATCAGGACATAAGTCAATGGGCTGACTCCCTGATTAGTGCCCTGACTACTGAACTAGTGAGCTGATTGAGACGCGGCCAGTTTCATGATTGGCTCATTGCTGATTGGTGTAATTTGAGATATTACAACTGCCCTACTTCTTTAATTAAGCAGACTATTATTATACTTGTCTTATTTTATGGTTTGATCAAGATATAAATCATCCACTTATAAATACTAACTAACACTCAGCACTAGTGATAAACCGTACTTTTTAACGAGTAAATATTATAGATAATTTTCTGAATGTAATGTGTTGTACTAACCCATTAACCCAGGGGTCTCCAAACTCGGTCCTGGAGGGCCGCTGTCCTGCAGAGTTTAGCTCCAACCCTAATTAAACACACCTGAACCAGCTCAACTAGAACCTTGTAAGACATTGATTAGCTGGTTCAGGTGTGTTCAATTAGGGCTGGAGCTAAACTCTGCAGGACAGCGGCCCTCCAGGAGCGAGTTTGGAGACCCCTGATTAACCAAAAATACTTCATATAAAAATCAATAAATTTATATTAACCAAGCCTTCATCTTGAAAATGATTTTTAAATTAGCCTGCAGTAAGAAAAATGCCCCATGCCTACGTGACGAACACTCCTTTGGTCATTACAGAAACATTTCAGTTATCTTGTGTTAATTACTGGAGTATATTTGTGATTACTAGTACATTACAGTCGTCTGTTTGCGGCAGAAGTCACGGAGTCAGACGGGCATGCGCAGAGCTGCGGTGACCTCTAGCGGGCGGGAGCGGAACTGACGAACATTATTACAGAAAAACAACAGATGCAAACCAGCTGGTAAAAGTTTTAATAAAAAATATGAAATAAACAGAAGCACCCATTATTACAGCCGATTATGTACAAAATACAAATGTTTCACAGATCAAATAGATTTTTTTTAAAGAATCCTCCAGTTTTAAACTAGTGTAACATTAAAAAGTCGCAAAGGAAAATATAAAAACGTTTAATTTGAAGGTCTAAAAAAAAGTGGTTTGTACCAAATCAAAGAATTTCCCAATTTGTTACATCACGTTTTTCAGTAGATGCCCAAATTCCACATCTGCACTCACACACACAATATTTACACAAAGAAAATACGTTTGTGACACCTACAACCTATATTAAAAAAAAGAGTAAAAATGAAGCCACTTCTTGTGAACAGTTGTTCAGTTTCTACACATGTAAATGTCTATATTAAACATGACACCGCTTGAACCATGACAAACACAGGCTTGTTCCGCTTATTTAGGGGTGATAACATTTAAAGGGGCAGTGCACCCCAAAGTTGCAATTCTGTCACTGACTTGGTTTAGAACAACTCGAGAGCGAGTCATTGACAGAACTCTGATTTCTGGGTGCACTGTCCCTTTAAATGTAAAGAATATCACCAGTAAATAATGAATATTGAAATGAATTTGAGTGAACTTTCCGTTTTGCAACATATTAGGCTCAATACAGATTCAGGAAAGCCACATTTGAGCATTAAAATGGCAATAACTAGTAAAAATAACACCAGTTACCAGACCCTTTTAGTTGAGGGAATGTGTGCTTGGACAATGAAAGGAAGTGACATCACAGCACTCTTTGAGCAGTAAGACGTGGATCAAAGCCAGACCAGCATTAACACTCATTCCTTTACAACATCCTTTAATTCCCATCGATCGCAGCCACATATCAGTCCCAATTACCATCCTTCCCATAATCCCACACTCACAACATACGCAGACCTTCGAAACACACGAGACCCTTGACCCGCAGCACAACCCCTGGAGTGAAGCGTCCCTCAAACACACGAGCTCCTCCACTGATGATGGTGATGATGATGATGATAACGTAACCCATAAAGGGTTAAATAAATCACAGTCGTCCTGTTCTGGGCACTGAACATCATACTGAACAGTCACAGTGTTATTAAGACAATCTCTATAGATGTAAACAAACAGCCGTGGTTTAAATAACAGTAATACATCTGAGGTGTGTGACTGCCGTACGGCACACACACACACTAGTGGTTTACCCATACACACCTGATGTAACAGATCAACTCTGCAGAGAATACAAAGCAGTCACATTAAAATGGAAATGAGTCCCAACATTTAGTATGTTAAAACAATCCGGAATATAAAATATAAATAAGGTAAGGAAACGATGTCCTGTTAGGGTGGCGTGGTCCGCTCAGGCTGAACTCACTGCAGACAAACACAAGCAGAGATTCAGAGATCATTCATAACATCACGGAGAACATCACATGGCATTTACAGCCAATTCATCACACACCTGATGTCAATCATTTAAAACAAGACAAAATAATAATACACACACACACAGGTGCTGTGTGGTCATATAATTAGAATATCATCCAAAAGTTGATTTATTTCACTAATTCTATTCAGAAAGTGAAACTTGTATATTATACTCAGTCATTACACACAGACTGATATATGTCAAATGTTTATTTCTTTTCATTTTGATGATTATAACTGACAACTAAGGAAAATCCCAAATTCAGTATCTCGGAAATTTAGCATATTGTGAAAAGGTTTAATATTGAAGACAGCTGGTGCCACAGTCTGATCAGCTCATGAACTCAACACTCCTGCAGAGGCCAATAAATGCTCTCTCATAGGCAGAGCTGGCGCTGGTTCAGAACCACAGCCTAGTTTCAAATCGGCTATGTGTTTCCACAGCCAAAGCACCAGCTCCGAGCCAGGAAAAGTGGTTCTTAAGTATCACCAAATCATTGCTGGGCTAGAAGTATGAACTGCTTACGTCAGGCGCTGGGGGCGGGGTCAGCAAGATGAACACACACTTGAGATCTGCCATTTTTTAAATAGCAGCTAATGGAGCTAAAAGCTGCTGTTCGTTTGTAATCAACGACTGCATGAATGCGTTGGATTCGCTGTGCTTTGATGCCGATGA
Source organism: Pseudorasbora parva (assembly GCF_024679245.1). Classification (NCBI taxonomy): domain Eukaryota; kingdom Metazoa; phylum Chordata; class Actinopteri; order Cypriniformes; family Gobionidae; genus Pseudorasbora; species Pseudorasbora parva. The sequence goes on from NC_090185.1 coordinate 42,349,558, forward strand.
TTTACGATGCCGTAAAGCCATGTGAATCAATAGTAATGCAACGTTCGCCATTGTTGATAGAAGACTTGTTAGAGATGCATCGGCGCTGTGCAGACCGATTTGCCGTATGACAACGAGTCCAGCGAGAACATATGACTCCTTATGCTTTTGATTTACTCATGCAGTTTTCTTTATATCATACGCTGGTCAGTCTGTGCAGCGTCGATGCTGGAGGGAAAAGATGTGGTAGAAAAAAAAGGTGTACAAGCAGTAGGGATAACCGCACCCTGGAGAGGAGTGTGAAACAAAACCCATTCAAAAATGTGGAGGAGATTCACAAAGAGTGGACTGCAGCTGGAGACAGCGCTTTAAGAACCGCTGCGCACAGACGTCTGCAGGACATGGGCTTCAGCTTCACATTCCTCGAGTCAAGCCACTCTTGATCAACAGACAGCGCCAGAAGCGGCTCGTCTGGGCTAAAGACATAAAGGACTGATGAGCGGTCCAGAGTTATGTTCTCTGATGAAAGTGAATTTGGCATTTCCTTTGGAGATCCGGGTCCCAGAGTCTGGAGGGAGAGGAGAGGCACACAGTCCATGTTTCTTGAGGTCCGGTGTGAAGTTTCCACAGTCAGTGATGGTTTGGGGTGCCATGTCATCTGCTGGTGTTGGTCACCTGTGGTTTCTGAGGTCAAAGGTCAACGCAGCCATATACCAGGAAGTTTTAGAGCACTTCATGCTTCCTGCTGCTGACCAACTTTATGGAGATGCAGATTTCATTTTCCAACAGGACTTGGCACCTGCAGTGCTAAAGCAACCACTACCTGGTTTAAGGACCATGGTATCCCTGTTCTTAATTGGCCAACAAGAAAATCTATGGGGTATTGTGAAGAGGAAGATGCCATATGCCAGACCCAACAATGCAGAAGAAATAAAATTAAAAGAAATAAACATTTGACATATATCAGTCTGTGTGTAATGACTGAATATAATATACAAGTTTCACTTTTTGAATGGAATTAGTGAAATAAATCAACTTTTGGATGATATTCTAATTATATCACCTGTATAACAAAGTTTCTTAAAGATAATGCTGTAAATATAGTGAGTCCTAACTTAGGCTACACATTGTAATATTAAAGGTTAACAACAGAGCCCAACTGTTAGCCTCAATTCAGTTATTTATTTTTAGATATAATAATCAACACTCATAAGCTTCACATAAGGCAGTTTTTCCATTATCTTCTAAATCTAATTATAATAATTTTTTTCTCCAAATCGTTGATGAAATATAATGATTTATACACAGTGGCTGTCAAATCATGACAGATTTATTTAAGAACATTAAATAAGTCAGACATTACTAACAGGTTCAGTAGAATATAATGAATATATCGGCTAATATAATGGTTCGTGGAGCTCACCTCCTCCTCTTCCTCCTCATCTCGCGGGCTCACAGCTGATGTTCTCCTTCCCCGGCCCTCTCCTGTCCGAGGCAGGCTGGGCCCCCAGAACCTTCCTCTGCGGGTACACACAGGCACATCATGATGGGGTCAGAGGAGGTTTGTTATTGACCATCACACACACACACAATAACCCAGAGCTGAAGAGCTGACCTTCATGAGCCCACCGAAGGAGCGCGAGCGGGCGTGCTTCTTACTGGTGGGAGTCGTGTTCTCACTGACAGGGGTCGACTGCTTGCCAAGCTGAAACCATTAACACACACACAATGACTACAGCAAACATGTGCTAACACAAAACACATTTCTTTGAATAAATATAGCAAACGAATAATATGTAGGATTTATTTTGTTGGTGGAGCAGGGGCACTGAAACCATATACGATGACCTGGCTTTACTTTAGCATGGAGCAAGCTGTAGCTAGCATTACAGCCTGCGTGCCCACTGGCGTGATCAGGGGTGAAATCAGGGAATGTTTTCAGCTCAGTCATATGCACAGTCAAACAGAAGCATGGCGTTAATATTTGGCCCGTTACCCAATCCGTGCCAGCGATAAATCACACACTAAAATCATAGGAATGTCACAATCCACCTGCTTTAGCCACTTTTATGCGGGTACCCGACCCGTTGCAGGACTCTGATGGCGATGCCAAGCGCGTGGTTTACAGTAGTTTACTCCTTCAAAGCCTCTCACCTGTCTGATGAGCTTCTTCTTCTTGGCGGAGTGTGGCATGTTATCGGTGACGTGTCGGTACAGCTCTCGAAGCGCCTCCTCTGTGTGATTCTCCACATCTAAGCTCACACCACTCCTCTTACACGCCACACCGCTGACCGTCAGCAGCTCCAGATCATCCTGCAGAACACCTTCAGTCACTTACAGGAGTGTGAGTGTGTGTGTGTGTGTGTGCGTGTGTGGGACTATACTTGTGAGGGCATATAGTAAAATATTATAACTCACAAGTGAGGACATTTGACTGGTCCTCACTGTTTAAAAAGAGTGGGTACGGAAAGTATTCAGACCCCCTTCAATTTTTCACTCTACTATATTGCAGCCATTAAGGAGCCATTTCTCATTAATGTACACACAGCAGCCCATATTGACTGAAAAACACAGAACTGTTGAAGCTTTATTAAAAAAGAGAAACTGAAATATCACATGGATTTAAGTGTTCAGACCCTTTGCTCAGTGTTTAGTAGAAGCACCCTTTGATCTAATACAGCCATGAGTCTTTTAGGAAGATTGAGGATTTTCCTTAGTTGTAAGTTACAGGTCCTTCTAAAAAAATTAGCATATTGTGATAGAGTTCATTATTTTCCATAATGTAATGATAAAAACAAACTTTAATATATTTTAGATTCATTGCACACCAACTGAAATATTTCAGGTCTTTTATTGTTTTAATACTGATGATTTTGGCATACAGCTCATGAAAACCCAAAATTCCTGTCTAAAAAAATTAGCATATCATGAAAAGGTTCTCTAAACGAGCTATTAACCTAATCATCTGAATCAACTAATGAACTCTAAACACCTGTAAAAGATTCCTGAGGCTTTTAAAAACTCTCAGCCTGGTTCATTACTCAAAACCGCAATCATGGGTAAGACTGCCGACCTGACTGCTGTCCAGAAGGCCATCATTGACACCCTCAAGCGAGAGGGGAAGACACAGAAAGACATTTCTGAACGAATAGGCTGTTCCCAGAGTGCTGTATCAAGGCACCTCAGTGGGAAGTCTGTGGGAAGGAAAAAGTGTGGCAAAAAACGCTGCACAACGAGAAGAGGTGAGCGGACCCTGAGGAAGATTGTGGAGAAGGACCGATTCCAGACCTTGGGGGACCTGCGGAAGCAGTGGACTGAGTCTGGAGTAGAAACATCCAGAGCCACCGTGCACAGGCGTGAGCAGGAAATGGGCTACAGGTGCCGCATTCCCCAGGTCAAGACACTTTTGGGCTACAGAGAAGCAGCACTGGACTGTTGCTCAGTGGGCCAAAGTACTTTTTTTCGGATGAAAGCAAATTTTGCATGTCATTGGGAAATCAAGGTGCCAGAGTCTGGAGGAAGACTGAGGAGAAGGAAATGCCAAAACTCCTGAAGTCCAGTGTCAAGTACCCACAGTCAGTGATGGTCTGGGGTGCCATGTCAGCTGCTGGTGTTGGTCCGCTGTGTTTTATCAAGGGCAGGGTCAATGCAGCTATCAGGAGATTTTGGAGCACTTCATGCTTCCATCTGCTGAAAAGCTTTATGGAGATGAAGATTTGGTTTTTCAGCACGACCTGGCACCTGCTCACAGTGCCAAAACCACTGGTAAATGGTTTACTGACCATGGTATTACTGTGCTCAATTGGCCTGCCAACTCTCCTGACCTGAACCCCATAGAGAATCTGTTGGACATTGTGAAGAGAAAGTTGAGAGACGCGAGACCCAACACTCTGGATGAGCTTAAGGCCGCTATCGAAGCATCCTGGGCCTCCAGAACACCTCAGCAGTGCCACAGGCTGATCGCCTCCATGCCACGCCGCACTGAAGCAGTCATTTCTGCTAAAGGATTCCCCACCAAGTGTTGAGTGCAGAACCAGGGTATATGCAGGAATCCTGAAGTTAATTTCAATACCTTTTTAAGACTTTTTTAAGACCTTCTCAAAATATTTTAAGACCTCATCGCACTTCAAGTTCTAATCGGCAACAAACCTTTAATAAACAGTTGTAGTCGAATGTAGACTTAAAATCTCTATTGTAGGCCAATTTTGTATTGTTTATATTGCATATCTGTTTTACAACGTATGGAGGGCGACACATCACCTAACTGCGCATTTCGCCAAATACATGACGTCACCCGTAGACGGCGCTCGCCAGGGATGGAAATAAACTTTTTTCAAAGTCTACCACTCAATGTTTTTACCAGCCACTTTTTTGTTTTTAACAAATTAATACTACAAGCTCTACAATACTTGGGCAGTTTATTTAATCTCAAGTCTCAATGAATTCCTGACATTTTCACGATGATTTGTGGTCTTTTATGGCTTCCAGTTTTATGGTTTTTAGTCCCAAGAATGAAACTATTCGTTTTGGCATCTTTGAAGCGTGTTGACGACACACCGAGCAGAACATTGTCAGTAGGGATGCACCGAAAACAAAATTCTTGACCGAAACAAAAAAAGAAGAAACCAAAGCCGAAAACCGAAAAAAAAAATCAAACTAGAATGTTTAACTCGACCTCAATCATGTGTACATTAAATAATAATGTACAGGTCTACTGGCCTGCAGAAAGGTACAGCAATTGAATAAAGAAATCAAATGTAAAATAACTGCATATTTAACTGTTTAAATGAAAGATTAATCCTTATTAAACTTACAAAAACTATTCAATCAAGATCATTGTTTAATGTCAAACTAAATATAAGGACATCCCTCAGGCAGCAGTAAAGGCTACTGCACCTTTAAGACCTGAGGCAGGGGTATGCTCGTCTTTCTCGACTGTGCACACTATACAGTTCACTTAAGGCATATTCAGACGATGTCTGCTAGGATACTCATCAAGATGGACATGTTGACATACTTCTTGTGTGAGTTTGTCCGTTTAAGTGCAGGACTTGAAAGAGAACGCAATATTTGCGCGCTGTGAGACTCGCGCGCGCTCTCGGATAATGCACAGCGTCAGATCTTCTCTCAGCGCGCGCGAGTCTAACAGCGCGTCTTCACGCGAGTGATGACGGAGAAAACGACTGGTCATATGCGCACATACGGCAGCACTCGCATGCATGCTCGCATGCACTGAACAAAGTTTGCAAAGAGGTGAAACAGCTCGGTAGGTGAAGAGTTTACCGCCACAACTCTAAATCAGCCGCATTTGGCTGGTGGCGTGGCGGCGCTAATGTCCATCCCTGGCGCGCACGCTCCGAGCAGATCTCAGACTGAGTACCCGGTTGTTTTTTAATACTTATGGGGATGAAAATAAATATATTCATAAATACTTTTTGGAGTCAAACTCTTTTGACAAAGCTTGAACAAAATACTTTCAAAATTTAAGACTTTATAAAGCCGTGATAAGACTTTTTAATACTTTATAAGGGTCTTAATTTTCCCAAAATTGATTTATCACCTTTTAAGACTTTTCAAGACCCCGCGGATACCCTGAGAACTGAACATAATTATTTGAAGGTTGACTTTTTTTGTATTAAAAACACTTTTCTTTTATTGGTCGGATGAAATATGCTGATATTTTGGGTGTTCATGAGCTGTATACCAAAATCATCAGTATTAAAACAATAAAAGACCTGAAATATTTCAATTGGAGTGCAATGAATCTAAAATATATGAAAGTTTAATTTTTATCATTACATTATGGAAAATAATAAACTATCACAATATGCTAATCTTTGAGAAGGACCTGTATAATCTTCAAAATTAAAAGAAATAAACCTTTGAAATATATCAGTCTGTGTGTAATGAATGAATAATACACAAAGGTTCACTTCTTGAATGGAATTTGTGAAATAAATCAACTTTTTGATGATATTCTAATTATATGACCACACAGCACCTGTATGAGTGTCACAGCAAAGGTGTGTCATATTTCAGTTTTTATTTTTTAATTAATCTGTACAATGTCAACAATTGTGTTTTTCTGTCAATATGGGGTGCTGTGTGTACATTAATGAGAAAAAAAATGAACTTAAATGATGTTAACAAATGGCTGCAATATAACAAACAGTGAAGGGGGTCTGTAAATTGGCCAAAACATGTTTTTTTTATATAAATCGACTGTTTTGTACGTTTCTGGGATCGGTAGGTTTAGGGATAAGGGTTGAGTAAGAACATATCATTAACCAGATATAAAATCAATCAATGGAAGTCTATGCAGTGTCCTCAATAATATAGTGAAACAAACGTGTCTTTAGGAGGGGCATAAGGCCCACAAACCTTGGAGTGGATGATTGTGGTGTTGGCGAACTGAAGTCTGGCGTGCTCCCGCAGATACGCTGGTGCCTGAAGACGAGAAGACAACACAAGACCATGAGAGTTCACAACCGCTCCTAAACCTTCTTACACAGGTTAAGAGCGACAGAGCCATCGGCTCACTCATTCAGACGCTCACCTGACGCCACCTACTGCCGGTTTAGCTTCATGTTTAAAAAAAGCGGGCACTTTGATGCGAGGGCGTCTGTGATGACTTCAGCTTATTTCAGCAACAGATCGCTTTTTGACAAATAACTAATTGCTAATCAAATGGAGATGTTTCTCTATTAGGTACATCCATGCCGCATGATGTTTCAGAAAGTGGTGCTAAGCTTCCAGGTAAACTCAGGTCGACATTTTTAGAAGGTAAAAAACTAAAAACATAAAAAGGCTCATTGGAAATAGTAATTAATATTATAACGGATATATAAATAGTACTAAAGGAACACAATATGGTATTGTTTTCCCTCCCGTCAGTTTGTGCTCATTAAAAGCTGCATTTGTAGAAGACGCCCAGGAAGACGTACCCGAAAGATCTTCTGTGAATGTTTGATGAGGAAAGCCATGCCGCTGTTCAGTTTCTTCAGGTTCTCCTGCAGATCACTGGCATTCATCTGAGGGAAGAAACAGATGACACATGAAAACTAGGGATGGACGATATGGCCAAAAATCCATATTGCGATATACACTGCAACCTCTTGCGATTACGATATATATATTGCGATATACACTGCAGCCTCTTGCGATTACGATATATATATATATATTGCGATATACACTGCAACCTCTTGCGATTACGATATATATATTGCGATATACACTGCAGCCTCTTGCGATTACGATATATATATATATTGCGATATACACTGCAACCTCTTGCGATTACGATATATATATATATTGCGATATACACTGCAACCTCTTGCGATTACGATATATATATATATTGCGATATACACTGCAACCTCTTGCGATTACGATATATATATATATTGCGATATACACTGCAACCTCTTGCGATTACGATATATATATATATTGCGATATACACTGCAGCCTCTTGCGATTACGATATATATATATATTGCGATATACACTGCAGCCTCTTGCGATTACGATATATATATATATTGCGATATACACTGCAGCCTCTTGCGATTACGATATATATATATATTGCGATATACACTGCAGCCTCTTGCGATTACGATATATATATATATTGCGATATACACTGCAACCTCTTGCGATTACGATATATATATATATTGCGATATACACTGCAGCCTCTTGCGATTACGATATATATATATATATATTGCGATATACACTGCAGCCTCTTGCGATTACGATATATATATATATATATTGCGATATACACTGCAACCTCTTGCGATTACGATATATATATATATTGCGATATACACTGCAGCCTCTTGCGATTACGATATATATATATATTGCGATATACACTGCAGCCTCTTGCGATTACGATATATATATATATATATATTGCGATATACACTGCAACCTCTTGCGATTACGATATATATATATATTGCGATATACACTGCAACCTCTTGCGATTACGATATATATATATATATTGCGATATACACTGCAGCCTCTTGCGATTACGATATATATATATATTGCGATATACACTGCAACCTCTTGCGATTACGATATATATATATATTGCGATATACACTGCAACCTCTTGCGATTACGATATATATATATATTGCGATATACACTGCAACCTCTTGCGATTACGATATATATATATATTGCGATATACACTGCAGCCTCTTGCGATTACGATATATATATATATTGCGATATACACTGCAACCTCTTGCGATTACGATATATATATATATTGCGATATACACTGCAGCCTCTTGCGATTACGATATATATATATTGCGATATACACTGCAGCCTCTTGCGATAACGATATATATATTGCGATATACACTGCAGCCTCTTGCGATTACGATATATATATATATTGCGATATACACTGCAGCCTCTTGCGATTACGATATATATATATATATTGTAGGGATGCGCGATATACCGGTACTGGAAAAATACCGGTATATATTTTATTTAAAACGGTACGATATCATGATTTGGCACATTTCGGTATATGCTGCTTTTCCGAAGTTCACCGCTAGATGGCAGCGCTCTACCCAAACTGACCCGAAACAACCGGCAAATGTGACAACAACATAGACGGACAAAATGGATAAAGCAGTTGAATCTCACTCAAGATGCCCAAAACGAATGAATAAAGAGAGGAGTAGAAGTGACATTTGTAATGACTTTGCTTATAAAACTGATGAAGAACCATCAAACCTAGCCAAGAAGCATCTGTCACTATCCTGACTTTAAGACTTCTGAAGAGATCGACAGGTCAGTGGATCATTCAAACCATCTCATTTAGACATTTTTGTTTTTTTAACACTGATCAACGCACATACATAGCCTAACATAAGATCGAATATCACAATCTCCAGCGTTCGTTTCAACCAATGACATTTAGATCTCATTATATTTGCACGCATACTATTCCACTGTTTACATTCGCGTTAGACACCGCCGACTGTGTTTATGTGAATACTCACTATAGACGGACATTTGTACATCATTCTGTGTATTTGACTGTTTAAGGAAACTTAATGTGTAATGTGCGAGCGTGACTAAGTGACAGGCGTGTGTGTGTGTGTGTGTGTGTGTGTGTGTGTGTGTGTGTGTCGTTGTTATAAGCTCATGTCTCCTGTAACTGTTATTACGAAATGCTATAAAAAATCTCTTGCGTGTTCAAATGATTTCCGTTATCCGTCCCGAGACGAGCGTGACATGTTGAATCGGATTATGCAGATTGCTTTAGTGTAGTGCGATGTCTTTTGAAACCAGAAGCAATTAGCTAATTTTGAGAGATTTTTGCTGAAATTATTTCTCACAAGAAAGTTTTCAAATGACTGATTTGATGTGATAAGCTTCGCTGATTAATTTACTAATAAACATTTGTGGTAATTTCCCACTTTATAAACTCAAAACTTGCATTATTGTTCTCATTCGCGTGCAATATACCCGCGCTAATATCAGACCTTGTGGTATCGATTTAATATCTGTACTTCGGTATTAGATTGTGGTACCGTACCGAAGCCAAAATTGTGGTATCGAGCCATCCCTAATATATTGCGATATACACTGCAGCCTCTTGCGATTACGATATATATATATTGCGATATACACTGCAGCCTCTTGCGATTACGATATATATTGCGATATACACTGCAGCCTCTTGCGATTACGATATATACTGCAATATACACTGCAGCCTCTTGCGATTACGATATATATATTGCGATATACACTGCAGCCTCTTGCGATTACGATATATATATTGCGATATACACTGCAGCCTCTTGCGATTACGATATATATATTGCGACATACACTGCAGCCTCTTGCGATTACGATATATATATTGCGATATACACTGCAGCCTCTTGCGATTACGATATATATATTGCGATATACACTGCAGCCTCTTGCGATTACGATATATATATTGCGATATACACTGCAGCCTCTTGCGATTACGATATTGCGATATACACTGCAGCCTCTTGCGATTACGATATATATATTGCGATATACACTGCAACCTCTTGCGATTACGATATATATATTGCGATATACACTGCAGCCTCTTGCGATTACGAGATATATATTGCGATATACACTGCAGCCTCTTGCGATAAGGATATATATATTGCGATATACACTGCAGCCTCTTGCGATTACGATATATATATTGCGATATACACTGCAGCCTCTTGCGATTACGAGATATATATTGCGATATACACTGCAGCCTCTTGCGATAAGGATATATATATTGCGATATACACTGCAGCCTCTTGCGATTACGATATATATATTGCGATATACACTGCAGCCTCTTGCGATAAGGATATATATATTGCGATATACACTGCAGCCTCTTGCGATTACGATATATATATTGCGATATACACTGCAGCCTCTTGCGATTACGATATATATATTGCGATATACACTGCAGCCTCTTGCGATTACGATATATATATTGCGATATACACTGCAGCCTCTTGCGATTACGATATTGCGATATACACTGCAGCCTCTTGCGATTACGATATATATATTGCGATATACACTGCAGCCTCTTGCGATTACGATATATATATTGCGATATACACTGCAGCCTCTTGCGATTACGATATATATATTGCGATATACACTGCAGCCTCTTGCGATTACGATATTGCGATATACACTGCAGCCTCTTGCGATTACGATATATATATTGCGATATACACTGCAGCCTCTTGCGATAACGATATATATATTGCGATATACACTGCAGCCTCTTGCGATTACGATATATATATTGCGATATACACTGCAGCCTCTTGCGATTACGATATTGCGATATACACTGCAGCCTCTTGCGATAACGATATATATTGCGATAAACACTGCAGCCTCTTGCGATAACGATATATATTGATATATAAATTATAATAGAACCTTCTGAAAAATTCAGCTTGAACGCCCTTAGTTCTTAAATGGCACCCAGGAAGCCTATTAGGCAAAGGCAATCCTTTTGTATAATGCACAGATAGGCCTACTTTAAATAAAAACATATTTCAAACAAAGTTTCTAACCTCTAGCCTAATGTAACATATTTGGTTTTAAACATTTTGTTCTCTTAATGAACTGAAAACTGGTGTCTTGTTAATAAAGGAATGCATACGGGCAAATCGGGATGTCATTAATCCAGTAGCGGTATCAATACCATACTAATTTTACGGTACTCCGTACCAATTTCGGTACCACAAAAAAATTATTTTACCATTTTAAAAAAATTCAATACAATAAGTTAAGATTGTTTATTTAAGATGATTATTTTTTATAATTAAATAATACATAAACATTCAAAGATTGTGTGCTGTTTAAAAGTAAACATTGTTTATAAAAAAGATCAAGTGAAAAATAATCAAACAACCTAGGCATATTTATTATTATTAGTAGAGACAAATTATTATTAACGTTAAATCTGTTGTACAACAGTAGCCTAACATATTCTGAAAATTCTCTCACGTTCAACCAAACTTTTATTATGATGGGTTGCCGTGAAGACCTTTGAGTGAGTTAAGTTTTCTCAAATGAAACAGTAAATTCTCATGAAGTGACGGTTTATGCGTTCGTGTCGTCATATAGACACGGCACAGACTACAAAGACAGTGAGTGTGTGTGTGTGTGAGAGTGTGTGTGTTTGTGTGTGGTCCCAGTCTTTTTCACAGCTCCTCCGTTTCAATTCCCGCTATTTTTACTCAAGATGACGAATACGATGATGCATTGCAATCAGTTGCAGCGCATGCCTCTAAATTTCACAGGTAGATTCCGTGATTAACATACATTATCGTGATAAAATCTCTCATTTATCAGTCTGAGACGGACGGCACATACGTTCTTGGGCCAGATGACGTGGGGGGCGAACATGAGGGCCAGGTTGTGAGCAGACATCTTGTTCTTGTCCTGTTGTTTGGCGGTGTGGTAGAGCAGGTCCAGCAGCAGCTTGAGCAGGGTCCGGTTAGCTGTGGGCAGCAGAAGCAGAAGCAGCTGCAGGGCCTCGATCTGACGCTCCTTATCGGGGAAACTCGTCTTGTTGCCCTGCTCGTCAAACGTGGTCAGCTCTGTGGAGGAGAGGAGAAGAGGAGGAGTGAGATCGGGAAGTGGAGGAGAGGAGGAGTGAGATCCGGAAGTGGGGGAGAGGAGGAGTGAGATCAGGAAGAGGAGGAGAGGAGGAGTGAGATCCGGAAGTGGGGGAGAGGAGGAGTGAGATCAGGAAGCAGAGGAGAGGAGGAGTGAGATCAGGAAGCGGGGGAGAGGAGGAGTGAGATCAGGAAGCGGAGGAGAGGAGGAGTGAGATCAGGAAGTGGAGGAGAGGAGGAGTGAGATCCGGAAGCGGAGGAGAGGAGGAGTGAGATCGGGAAGTGGAGGAGAGGAGGAGTGAGATCAGGAAGTGGAGGAGAGGAGGAGTGAGATCAGGAAGTGGAGGAGAGGAGGAGTGAGATCAGGAAGTGGAGGAGAGGAGGAGTGAGATCCGGAAGCGGAGGAGAGGAGGAGTGAGATCAGGAAGTGGAGGAGAGGAGGAGTGAGATCAGGAAGTGGAGGAGAGGAGGAGTGAGATCCGGAAGCGGAGGAGAGGAGGAGTGAGATCGGGAAGCGGAGGAGAGGAGGAGTGAGATCAAAAAGTGGAGAAGAGGAGGAGTGAGATCCGGAAGCGGAGGAGAGGAGGAGTGAGATCCGGAAGCGGAGGAGAGGAGGAGTGAGATCGGGAAGTGGAGGAGAGGAGGAGTGAGATCAAAAAGTGGAGGAGAGGAGGAGTGAGATCAGAAAGCGGAGGAGAGGAGGAGTGAGATCCGGAAGCGGAGGAGAGGAGGAGTGAGATCCGGAAGCGGAGGAGAGGAGGAGTGAGATCCGGAAGCGGAGGAGAGGAGGAGTGAGATCCGGAAGCGGAGGAGAGGAGGAGTGAGATCCGGAAGGGGAGGAGAGGAGGAGTGAGATCAGAAAGCGGAGGAGAGGAGGAGTGAGATCAGAAAGCGGAGGAGAGGAGGAGTGAGATCCGGAAGCGGAGGAGAGGAGGAGTGAGATCCGGAAGCGGAGGAGAGGAGGAGTGAGATCCGGAAGCGGAGGAGAGGAGGAGTGAGATCAGAAAGCGGAGGAGAGGAGGAGTGAGATCAGGAAGTGGAGGAGAGGAGGAGTGAGATCAGGAAGTGGAGGAGAGGAGGAGTGAGATCAGGAAGTGGAGGAGAGGAGGAGTGAGATCAGGAAGTGGAGGAGAGGAGGAGTGAGATCAGGAAGTGGAGGAGAGGAGGAGTGAGATCAGGAAGTGGAGGAGAGGAGGAGTGAGATCAGGAAGTGGAGGAGAGGAGGAGTGAGATCAGGAAGTGGAGGAGAGGAGGAGTGAGATCAGGAAGTGGAGGAGAGGAGGAGTGAGATCAGGAAGTGGAGGAGAGGAGGAGTGAGATCCGGAAGTGGAGGAGAGGAGGAGTGAGATCAGGAAGTGGAGGAGAGGAGGAGTGAGATCAGGAAGTGGAGGAGAGGAGGAGTGAGATCAGGAAGTGGAGGAGAGGAGGAGTGAGATCCGGAAGTGGAGGAGAGGAGGAGTGAGATCAGGAAGTGGAGGAGAGGAGGAGTGAGATCAGGAAGAGGAGGAGAGGAGGAGTGAGATCCGGAAGTGGAGGTGAGGAGGAGTGAGATCAGGAAGTGGAGGAGAGGAGGAGTGAGATCAGGAAGTGGAGGAGAGGAGGAGTGAGATCAGGAAGTGGAGGAGAGGAGGAGTGAGATCAGGAAGCGGAGGAGAGGAGGAGTGAGATCCGGAAGTGGAGGAGAGGAGGAGTGAGATCAGGAAGTGGAGGAGAGGAGGAGTGAGATCAGGAAGTGGAGGAGAGGAGGAGTGAGATCAGGAAGTGGAGGAGATGAGGAGTGAGATCAGGAAGTGGAGGAGAGGAGGAGTGAGATCCGGAAGCGGAGGAGAGGAGGAGTGAGATCAGGAAGTGGAGGAGAGGAGGAGTGAGATCAGAAAGTGGAGGAGAGGAGGAGTGAGATCCGGAAGCGGAGGAGAGGAGGAGTGAGATCAGGAAGTGGAGGAGAGGAGGAGTGAGATCGGGAAGTGGAGGAGAGGAGTGAGATCAGGAAGTGGAGGAGAGGAGGAGTGCGATCCGGAAGTGGAGGAGAGGAGGAGTGAGATCAGGAAGTGGAGGAGAGGAAGCAGACGCACCGGTGATCTTCAGGTGAGCGTGCAGGTGGCGCTGCGTCAGCAAGGGCTCAGGAAGCTCTCCCAGGAAGCTCTTCAGCAGGGTGGCGACGTCATTGGGATGGAAGTGGCCGGAGGAGAAGTCAATGTCGGCTCCCCCGTTGAGCTGCTCTCTCAGAGTCTGCTGTCTCAGGCTGTTCCCCGGAACACGGAAAAGACCCTCCACATGCAGATCTACAGGAGGACCACCAGACCCAAACATCAGCAAATCTCCAATGCTTTAGTATTAAACCAAGCGTTATATTTTAGGTGTTTGGACTAGGTCATGTTTTCCATTTAATATTTGGGGTGTTATGGTTCTAGATTATATTTATGCAGTATATATAATCAATTTATTCCCTTTCTGAACAGAGACCTGAAATTTAAATGTCCAAATATAAAAATGTTCAAAGAAATTAAATAATAATAATAATAATACACACACACACACACACACACACACACACACACACACACACACACACACACACACACACACACACACACACACGTGTAGTAGAATGTAGAATTAATCTCTATCGTAGGCCAATTTTGTATCGTTTATATTGCATATCGGTTTCGCGACGTATGGAGTGCGACACATTACCTAACAGCGCATTTCGCAAAATACGTGATGTCACCCGTAGACAGGCCTGCAGAAAGGCACAGAAATTGAATAAAGTAATCAAATGTAAAATAACTGCATATTTAACTGTTTCAATGAAAGAGTAATCCTTATTAAACTTACACAAGCTATTCAATCAAGAGCAGTGAGTGATGTCCTTATCTTTAGTTTGACATTTAAAGGGGCGGTGAAACACTCAGTTTCAGTCAATCTCATGTCAATCTTGAGTACCTATAGAGTAGTATTGCATCCTTCATATCTCCGAAAAGTCTTTAGTTTTATCATATTTATAAAAGAAATATGGGCTGTACCGAGTCTTTCCGGAAAAAAACGAGCGCCTGGAGGCGTATCGTGTGGGCGGAGCTAAAGAATGACGAGCGCGCAAAGCGGTGACGTCCTCAAGCGTGGAGAAACCCATCTATCTCAGCTAATACAGATAATGATCCACAATCAAATCTGAGGGAGAAATAAATTGAACAGGAGAAACGGCAACATCAGGATGTCCGTCTCTGTGGTATGGACTGTATTTAGGGGCCTTTGTGTGTCTTTACGCGCAGTTTATGAGGACATGATTCGGTTTATGGACTATTGTATGTGACTAACGTTAGACCTTAGAGGTAGAAAGCAAAACGGTTTTGCACGTCAGAGTCAGAATAGTGTAACGTTATACAGAACAACAATGGAGTAACCGTTAGCGCATTTGAATGACGAAGCACGCGATCGTATCGTTTACTGATGTTTACTCATGCGACTGTAGCCAACAGCAGAGACATTTGAAGCAGTTTAACTCACCGGCTGCTTCCAAAGCAGGACCGCTCCGTCAGAAACACACTTCTTTGGTATGATTTGGTGAAGTCCTGACAGCAGTGACCGTGGAAATCCACTTTGCGACGCGACTGAAGCGATGCCTTGAAGCTTCCCGTCATTTCTGCGTTCAAATCGGTTCAAATGCAGCGCTGCCTTCCCAGAATGCTGTGCTGAAGCGTTGAAGTCGCTTAATGTCAAAGTGGAGGAATGAAGTGGAGCACAGAAGTGTTCACGGATGACTGGATCTGCACCTGAGAGACTGTTTACAGCGTGCATTTCCTCTCTCTCCCTCTAGTCACGCGCGCGCGCACCCTACCGGGAGAAGAGCCCGTACGGCCCATACAAGGACCTTCCGCTCTATTTAACGTCAAGTAGACCCATACTCGAAAAAAACTCTCCGAAACTTGTGAGAAACCGGAAGGAGTATTTTTAACACAGAAATACTCCATCAAACGTCCAACATTAGTTTTTGAAACTTTGTCTATGTTTAGGATGGGAATCCAAGTCTTTAAAGGTGTAAAAAGCTCAGTATGTATGAAACAGCATTTCACCCCCCCTTTAAGGGTTATTAGTTCACCCAAAAATGAAAATGCTGTCATACTTTACTCTCCCTCAAGTTGTTCCAAACCTGCATGCATTTCTTTCTTCTGCTGAACACAAGGGAAGATATCTGGAAGAATGTTTGTATATAAGCAGATCTTGGGCCCCATTGACTACCATAGTAGGGAAAAAATACTATGGTAGTAAATGGGGCTAAAAATCTGCTTATATACAAACATTCTTCCAGATATCTTCCCTTGTGTTCAGCAGAAGAAAGAAATGCATGCAGGTTTGGAACAACTTGAGGGAGAGTAAAGTATGACAGCATTTTCATTTTTGGGTGAACTAACCCTTTGTGCCTTTTTGATGACACATGATATAAAGAGAGCGTGTTACTGGTTCATGAGCTATCAATCATTGCGCCTACGGTTTTCGTTGAATAAAGTTTTGATGGCTGGACGTAGTAACCAATCAAAAGCCATCATCTTGCGCAATAATATGTCAACAGAAACAAATAGTGGTTATATCTTTATTCACATTCACAAACCGGCAGGCGCTTCTTAGTTTACACAGTCATCGCAGTGGAGCGTGC
This sequence comes from Pseudorasbora parva, assembly GCF_024679245.1. Classification (NCBI taxonomy): domain Eukaryota; kingdom Metazoa; phylum Chordata; class Actinopteri; order Cypriniformes; family Gobionidae; genus Pseudorasbora; species Pseudorasbora parva. Next base: position 42,366,382 of record NC_090185.1, read on the forward strand.
AGACTCTATGACAGGCTGTTTTTATCAAATAAATACGTTTTTTTACACTTTGTAAATTCTGTAAATAGTTGCTTTAGTCTTTCAGGAACTGTAAATGCATTACAATTAGCAGTTTATTGCAGAATAACATTAAAATCTCATACATTTTTCCCGAAAGGAAGTATAAGAGAGAAAAACACTGAGTCACTTACATGCATATTTCCCTTTGTTTTACTCTGTTCCTATACTATTTTGAGTCATCATGACTCTTGGGTAAAAAAATTGTAGGTGTCTAGTTTAAGATAAGACCAGATCTGTGAATATCGACCATAGGGTTTAAGAGCTGCAGAGATTTTTATTTGGGTATGTAGATTTCAGAAAATGCTCAGAAATAGCGGCGCAGGTTAAGAGGTTAATCTCAAGATGGTTTTATTATTTCTTGGCCCTAATCCTCTTCCGTAGGCTGCAGTACCAAATGCTTCCGCTTGATGAAATTAGTCTCCTATTCTTTCCCAATGCACTCCAGGGTTCCTACAGATTTCTTCAAGTCAAATTCAAGTCTTTTTAAGACCTTTTATATAAAAAATTAATCCCTATTTCACGTCCCTACCAGCAAACAATAAATAAATTCACGCTTCTCCTTTGCTTGTTGCAGACCTGCAAACTCCTCAGAGTAGAAAAGGTGAGAGTATTGTGATTTTAATATGCAAAAGACAATTTGCTGTTGGTGCATAGGCTAAAACAACACGCGTGTCAGATTGTTTATGAAATGCATCTCATGCAACAAGAGATTAACACGGTTGCCAAATTCCTTTATGTTACACTTACTCTCGCATCAGCTATTGTGTCAACAGTAGGGTTTGGTACCGTTCACATTTTAATCAGTACCTGTACCTGCAATTCGTTACCGATGCCCAACGCTACCTTTTTTTGGTAGGCTAGTTAAAGGGGGGGTGAAATGCTGTTTCCTGCATACTGATCTTTTTACACTGTTAAAGACTTGGAATCCCATACTAAACATAGACAAAGTTTCAAAAGTTAAGGTGGACGTTTGATGCAAGGTTATTTTCGTAAATGAAAACTGAAACTAAGACTAAAACTATTGGTCAAAAAACATTTTCGTAAACTGAAATAAAATTAAAAAATCTGAATAAATAAAAAACTAAAACTAAACGAAACTAACTACTCTTACTAAAAAACTAACTGAAATAAAATAATAATTAGCAAAAATAAATATTCGTTTTCGTTATTAATAAGCTCTCTTTAATGTGGTGGAAAATCTGACTGTGGCGGTTGAGGGGGTGTCTGTATATTGCGCTACTGCGCGTGAAGTGATCTGAGGAGGAGATTAACCGCTGTCCTGTGACGGACGCGTGCAGACAGTCAACACATCGCTAGTCCTAAACGGCAGTTCACAAAGAATCAATGCGTCCGTGGCAGTGAAATGGGAAATAACACAAGGTAATGAGACGCATGTTGAACTTCTTTTAACTTAAGCTCACTGTTTTAGAATGCCATTTCTGACGCGACGAGAGACGCAGGCGCAAAAGTCAGCAACTATAGTAGCCATTACTAACCTACTGTGCGTTTGAGATTTCATGGTTGCATAATATTGACAGGCTCAAAGGTGTTATCATAATATTTTACTAGATAAATGAGGACATTGGTCCCCTTTACAATTATAGCACAACAGACACACACACACACACACACACACACACAGCACAACAGTGTGTGTTGGCTGTATTCAGATGACTTTAGCTGTGGTCTTACACTGCTAGCCTACATTGTACTACTGAAGAAATTAAAATAAGCTTTTAATTGTTTAACAATATTTCATCTTTGTTATGAATGAGTTTGTCTGGAATTTATCATTTTTACTTTTATATTTTACGTTGCATTTATTTTGTTCTTTAAGATAGATCCTCTGAGTATTAGCCTATGTCAAAAATATCAAATATAATTTTTTAATATCAAAATATAATTTATTTAATTTTTAATCTCCAGATCGTTGTTTGCATAGGTCATAGTTTGACTCAAGCTTTTTTGCTTAAAGGTGAAGACCCAACTTTATGCATGTTTTGTAAGACCGTCCTGAGTATAAACAATAATGCTCGTTTATCAAGTTATTTCACTTAAAGATGTTTAGTAAGATTAAACTCTAATCTGTGCAAACATTAAACTTTGCTGAAATTAAAAACCTTGATTTGGTCTCTACACTTCATTATGGTAACTCTGCTAAACTATAATTACTAAAACTAAAACTGAAACTAAATAAATAAAAACTAAATAGAAATGTATTTGCAAAATAAAAACTAAACTAAAACTAGCAAAACCATTTGTAAAACTAACTAAAACTAAACTGAAATTTGTAGCAAAATTGAAAACGATACTAAAATAAAAACTAATTTCAAAAAGCAAAACTATAATAACCTTGGTTTGATGGGAGTATTTCTTTGTCAAAAATACTACTTCCGGTTAGTCATAAGTTTCGGCAAGTTTTTTGCGATCATGCGTCCCCTTTGACGTTTATGGGGGCGGAATTTCCTTGTATGGGCCTTACGGACAATTCTACCGGAAGAGCGTGAGAGAGAGAGAGAGAGAGAGAGAGAGAGAGAGCGAAAACAACAGGCTACGCCCATCAAAGCGCTGGCTTGTAGGATGCTGGACAGGTGATGTGCACAATTAACAATGACACCAAAAAAGTGCGTTTTTGGTTGCCAGACCAAGACAGTCCTGCACAGATTCGCCAAAAACCCCGCGTTAAGGCAACAGTGGATGGAATTTGCTTTTCCGGATCAGCAACTGAGTTGCGCGAATGTTTATATCTGTTCGCTGCATTTCGGTGCCGACTGTTTCATAAACAAGGCCCAGCTCGACGCCGGATTTTCCGATCGCCTAATGCTGAAGGATAGAGCAGTCCCAACGATAAAGGTCCCAACGTTAGAACCGCAGGCGGTGAGTGAGACTGCTTCAAATGTCTGTGTTTTTGCCTATGCTCATCAAGTAGCCCAAACATGATCACGTATAGTTAGTTGATCAATGGAGCATGCGATGTGTAGTGCGTGTACATTTGTTTAGCTGGCCACTATATGTGTAACTTTATGTTTGTGTATTGTAAAAGCACTCCAAACAACAATACACAAAGAGTGGGGAAATATGTTGAACTAAATAAGCACGCTTCTTCATTCAAATGCGCTACTATTCCGTGTCTTTCTATGTAAACACTAACTTAGCCTGCCGTGCAAAACCGGTCCGCTTACTGTCTACACAAACCACGCGTAAACACACAAACACACGTGCACAACTGCACTTCCCACATGTACACCTTCAAAGACAAAAATACGACGATATAATTCAAGTATAAATATGTAAATAACACAAGTCGCTAAGCATATTATATAGTTAGTGTATAACTTGTACCACATAGAGACGTCCTGCTCTAGTCGTTTTTGCTGCTGCTCCTGTTCAACTGCAGCCTCTGGGTCTGATTCCGGATCATAGATGTATGGCTGTATCTGATTAAAAGCCATATTTTTATTTTGAATAAAGTTTTTCCCGCTGTTAGGGATGACACAGCTTTACGATGCACTCAACACGGCACGCACACGTCATTATTTAGCTCCGCTCACACGATACGCCCCCACCCGCTCGGCTTTTTTCGGAAAGACTCGGAACAGCGCATCTTTCTTATATAATTATTAAAAAAATAAAGACTTTTCGGAGATATGCAGGATGCAATGCTACTCTATAGGTACTCAAGATTGACATGACACTGACTGAAACTGAGTGTTTCACCCCCCCTTTAAGAGATAAATCAATAACTGTAAAGAAACTGTAAGTCATTTATTAAAGTGTTATTGACATTATGCCAAAGCTACCTTCGTCTGTGATGTTTGTTCACTGTAATATTTACCAGTAAATATAGGCTATAGTTAATTAATTCATCTAATTCATAAAATCAACCATATTGTTATTATTTTTTCTTTTTAATTCAATTTCTATGAAAAGATTTCCCACTAATCCTGTGTTGTGTATTTTCTGGTAATCAAATGAAGATAATATTAATTTATACTTAATGAAACTTTTTTGTCAAACAAAGCAGCACAACTGAGCTTTACACTGTTAAAATTAAAACATGGAAGAAAAATTTTGATATATTACTTTAAAAATAAAGTTTTGATAGTTTATCATTATTACATTAGTGTTAGTTTTATTATTACACTGGGACGTCTCTAAACTCTACTGTACAACAGTGATATATTTCTCAAGTTAAACCAAACTTTTATTTTGACGGGTTGTCGTGTATCCAATCTTCTCTCTGTGTGTGTGTGTGTCTGTGTGGGTTTGTGACACGGTAGTTTTTCTCAAATAAAACGGTAAAATACTGGTAAAGTGACCTAACTCTCAGAGCTGCTCTGGAGATGACGGACATGCGTTTATGTCCTCGTATGAGACAGAAACACGCGATTATCCCGTGCAATTCTATGTGTGTGTGTGGGGTAAATAAACTGCGGGTCAGCGCCATTCATCACACAAACACGCAGGACACTCAGAATTTGCAAATAGTATTTTTGCTGTTTAATATTCACAGACACTACACAGTCGATATCACTAGATTCGTTCTCAATCTTAGTAATTTGTCGGTGCCCTTAAAAGTACCGAGTTTGGTACCCAACCCTAGCAAACAGTCACATTTATCTTCTTAACCTCCGCTGACTGCGCGTGCATCTCCCCAAACGGATGAGGCATTTACTTGACGCTACTGTTTTAGACTGAAAACCAGATTATACCACTGATTTAGACGCGCAAACTGGTTGCCTGTGTGATGAGATGTACTGATATCCGTCGGCTCGGGCAGATTCGGCTCAAAGTCGTGCATTTCCGGATGCAGAGGCGAGCGCGCTGTTGCAATGACGTCATTTTTGCCGGGCGCTCCTTCGCGCAACCCCAATTATTGGTTCCGCCACTCTTTATTTATACTACATTAATTAATCAAAATAATCGTGGTTGACAAATAAAACTTTTGAGGAAAAATACAACATGGAGAAGTTACATACAGTACAATTTTTAAGACCCAGACATCAAAATTCAAGACTTTTTCAAGTCTTTTTAAGGCATTATTTCCTAAATAATAAACTCAATGCTTTTAAAGGTGCACTATGCAACTTTTCGTCCACTAGAGGGCGCCTATTCTAAACGGCTCGCGAGTACCGGGACTTTTATTATGACGGGACGGGACACAGTCACCGGGCGCCCGCACTTCCGCTTTTTCCGGTCAGGTAAAAACAGCTATTTTTATAATATCGGATACATTTAAGGGGCCAAGGGCTTCGGCCATCCGTCCCCTCTCTTCCCTGAACTGAAATGAAGTAGTGGGCTGTACTCTCCACACGATTGACATCAGGTTCAAGTATGCCAGGTTGGCTGGTGGTTATGTCGCCCGCATACCGCCTCCCATGGCCGAGACTGGTATTACGACACCTGTCAGGCCGGGGCTAGTAATGCTAATTAAGGTCGATATCTCTGCAGCACTATAACTTGACATTTTTTTTAAAGACATCATCGCACTTATTTCTTCTCATTCTTTTGAAGCGTGTAGGTCATTTTTAGGATATTTTACTTCAATTTTCACACATGGCACCTTTAAGGCTTTTTAAGACCCCGAGGGAACCCGGGCACTCCTCTGTTTGACCACGAACACCACAAGTGTGATTATTTTTTCAGGATAATTTTGGAATCATGTCCATGATTTCACACAGCAAGTGCCAAAACCTTTGCCAAGTTTCATACCAATCTGATGAAGTCAAAAATGAATTAAAAAAATTATTTAAAAAAAATCACATTTACTCTGAAGACTTTTTTGAATGTGAACTAGTGCTGCACGATTACGACAAATCATATTTGTTGATTATTTCCCTTGATATTGCAATTGCATGTTATCAGTGTTGATTATTTTATCCTGCAGGTTTACACATAACGCATCTTTGGACACGCATCCTTAAATCAGAGTTCATGGTTACATCACTCATGGATAATTAATGTGCCGTACTTAACATGGCACATCCTGTGATTTGACTATACACACACACCGCAATGTTCACGCTGAGACGATATATCAGCAACACTATTAGTTTCCATTGCATACACAGGCAAAATATTTCAGTCAAGTATATTTCAGCATAATTATGTTTATATTTAAAGTGCTGCCACATTTGTTTAGTGCAATTCCACAAGCAAAATAATCTGAAAGCGATCAGCACAATCAGGCATTTTGAGTAAGAGCCAGCAGCGTTGCTGTACTTTCTCTAACATGACCCACCCCACGTGTCCAAAGGGTTTTTGCGTGACTGTGTGTTTGATTAAGAGCAGTTTAATATCCTGGACTTACTCTTGCTGAGGTAGACGATGAGCTGATATATCTGGGCTATTCCTTCCTCGGTGAGGGGCATGCCAAACACAACGCCTTTATCTAAGAAAGAAACATGTACATCAGTTATTCAACAATCAAACATCTAGCAAAGAACACACGTCAAATAAATCATTTCAGGAGCTGCTGCTATTACACATTCATCTTATTTTTATTATTGTAGTTTGTAGTAGAACTATACATATTTTTATTAATTCAGCATTTTACTTTTGCATATATTTGCATTTTTTGGCTTGCTCACTGGGAGTTGAAAGCTAATAATCTCTGTGTGATATGATACTATGAATGATTTATTGAAAAAAGTGCTAAAAAATAATAAGTTTGACATCAAAATGTTTCCATTCAGCTCTGTAAACTTAACCTTACTTGATGTCAAGTGGAAAAACATGCTGTTGGCTTAATACAAAATCATTTTTTTAATCATTTGCTTTGTCATCAGAGCAACTACAGAGGGATTTCAATACATAATGAAATTATTAAATATGCAATGAAACAATACGCAATAAGTAATAAAAGCACAAAGAAATGGCCATCTGTACCCCGAGTGAGGGTGAGATAAATTATGATAGCAAAATGACCTCGAGACAAATGCTTGCTTCCAGTTTCGTCGAGGGTTTAAGAACAGAAAACACAAAGTGCTTCACTCAAACTTCACTTAACCGTTAACGCCGCAACGTCTGTCAGCGGCACGTTTTCTCACATGATAATAATATCCTCATCCAATAATATTATCGTTTCTCTCAACATGAAAATGAGAAACAATACAATCACGACAACCATATACCGACTCGTGTGTGTGTGTACGTTCTGCACAATAACATGGCGCGGTCTGTTTCATTAGTCTGCTCACGCTGCTTGAGCTTATATGCTTTTGCTCTTTGGACATATATTTTTTTGCTGTTTAATGTTTTAAAACCTTAAGATATAACATAAGCATGTTGCGTACATTGCCTAATAATAAGCTTGTTCAGAAATGGTTACATATTGATAAAAAATCAATAAAAAACCTTCTCTCTCATTTTCTCAAAATACCTAATTTAAATAAACAAGTATTTGAATATTCGATTTTTATGAGCCCAAATATTCGAATACAATATTTTGGGGAAATGGCCATCCCTAGAACGCACAAGGCTTAAGAATGTATTTAGGGTCAAATTTGTTGAATTACGTCTGTATATCAGCGTCTTCAGTTCACACACTGAACCCAGTGAGGTCTCTAGCTTCAGCCGTCACGGTTAGCTAGACGGTAATGAATCTAGAGCTAGCCAGTCGATAGCAGGAGCCGAGGGCAGGAAATGGACCTGAGGAGCGATCAGAGAACTTCCCAAAACAAACGATGTAATTCTCACGCTGACGGTTACTCAATACCTTCTGTCGATAGAGTCTGAAATCTTCCCGCAGAAGAGTCACCGGGGCCTCCGCAAACAGCTCAAAGCCATATTGTCAACGGGCTGGCTGTGAATGTGTCGAACGCACGAGGAAGAACTAATGTTCACTGCAGGCTGAGATGGGAAAAACTTAAAAGCTAAAGCGTTAGTTCAGCCAGAAATGTGAATAGTGTGATTAATTCCTCCTGTGGTTGGCCAGCCGTCAGACCTCCGCTCATCTTCACACACAGATGAAGATATTAGTGTTGAAATCCGATGGCTCAGAAAGGCCTTCATTGACACCAATGTCATTTCCTCTCTCAAGACCCATAAAGGCACTAAAGACGTCGTTACAAAGCCCATCTCACTACAGCGGCTCTACAATCATTGATGAAGAGGCCAGAAGAGTTTTAGTGCGCAAAAAAACACTAAATAACGACTGAAGCCAGGTGCACACTGTGCGATTTTGGCCACGATTTGCCCGTCTGAGACAAATTTTGCAAATCCTAAAAGATTCCTCTGATCCTAGGCTAAAATCTGACGTCTTTGGTCGTTAGTTTGACATGTTCAGCCGATTAATGAGCGCTGCGATCAAATTTGACCTCAGACGAAATTCTGGCAGTGTCAGAAGATTTGGCGCACAATCCTGCAGCGTGACTTCTCCTGCGATGACAGTCAAATATCTCCGTTTTTCAAGACAAACTATGACCAAAAGGAGAGCTAGAGATTTCTTTGTAGCCAGCATTTCAGTCCTGTGTGTAACGCAGCTCACTGTCACCAAACACGTCATTCATTGATGATATAAAGCTCCGGTGAAGTTCTTGCGTGCGTCCGTTTTTAGTGCGCTTTGACTATCGTGCAGTCTGAGATTAATGACAGAGATCAGAGATCTTACAGTGTGACACGGCTTACAGCGGCGATCAAGTTCATAGTCTGACAAGCAACTTATATAGTGATGGCCGATTCCAGAACAAAGCTTCGAGTCGTTGTCAGTCAGTGAATCGATTCATGATTCGGATCGCGTGTCAAACTGCTGAAATCATGTGACTTTGGCGATCCGAATCAGGAATCAATTCACTGACTCATAACGGCTCGGAGCTTTGTTCTGAAATCAGCCATCACTATATAAGTCGTTATTTAGTTTTTTGCGCACTAAAACTCTTCTGGCCTCTTCATCAATGATTGTAGAGCCGCTGTAGTGAGATGGGCTTTGTAGCGACGTCTTTAGTGCCTTTATGGGTCTTGAGAGAGGAAATGACATTGGTGTCAATGAAGGCCTTTCTGAGCCATCGGATTTCAACACTAATATCTTCATCTGTGTGTGAAGATGAGCGGAGGTCTGACGGCTGGCCAACCACAGGAGGAATTAATCACACAATGTACATTTCTGGCTGAACTAACCCTTTAGCTCTGAAGAGAAACCGAACCCTGCTGACCTTTGCGCTTGAGGAAGTTGAATGAGCGGAAGAAGCCAGTGGGGGTCTTGGGCTCCTCCTCGTCCAGCAGCTGGGAGAACTCTGCCCCAGGGAGGTCCAGGAGCCGCGTGACGTTACTCAGCACCAGCTCGGTGAAGGCCTCCGCGCGCTCGTGCCGCAGCTTCTCCACAAAGAAGTCCGGGTTGAAGATGATAGGCATCCGGCCGTCTCCTCCACCGCCCGTCTCAGACTCCTGACTGATCACAACATTACACACCGTGCCCCTGTGAACACACACACACTCGCTTTTACAGTTCATCAAATTCATTAAAAATGTATAAAAAAATGACTAGGCCTGTCATTGACGATTAGCTATGACATTGGCTATGACGATTAATTGCAGGGCTCAACGCTAAGGATTTTTTCAACCGTGGTTGACATTTTTACTTGACCTGCCAAACTTTGTACTGGCCCCCATCACAAAAACAGTCATTAATAAAATAAAATAAGCCTAGATATTGTTTTTGTTGTTTTTGAACCAATGATACAACTACGAGCAACAGCACAAATACAACAGAACAAACACACAAATGGAAAAGTGATGGTTTTACATGTAGGTCTGAACTAGATTTTCAGGTGGGCTGCAGTAATAGATGGAAAATATGTAAATCAGATGTAAAATATCACTGCATAGTCTTCAGTGTATATAGATTAACCCTTATTAAAGTTATTCAGTCCAGAACAGTGAGTCTTTTATGAGACCATATCCTGTATAAAAGGAGAAAACGCTTCCCCATTGATGAATATGTCATCTGTATTTCACTGTTATGAGGTAGGGGGCGCTATGACATCTGAACGAGGACAGAATCTCCTGATCAAAACACAGGAGAAGAAGAAACAGAAACAAGCTCTAAATAAAACGGAAGAGCTGAAGCGTTTGTGTTGATGAGCTCGATCTGTTTCTCCATCTGAGTTTGACCATAGTTCTGGATGTAACGTTAGTCTTTGGCAAAAACACGATTTTTCTGAGCTTTATTTCATGAAACGGACCCACGCAGTCAGGTTTTGATGAATAAAGAATGCATTACGCTTGAATAAAGCAGAAGGTCTGTTCTTTCTTTGGATATATTTGCATGTTTTGATAATTCTGTGGGCCATAAAACATGAGAAAAATGACAAAAACCCTGGTGGTGACTGGCATATTTCAGGTTTCATATTGTGAATACTGGATATTAAAATAGGCAAAGCTTTCAGTGATTTGGCTTTTTTTGTGCATCTTTTACGTTTGAGAGGAATAGACTTTAAAAATGAATAAAGAATATCCTCATTTGTGTTTGGAAGTTAAATGAGAAACCACATGATGGCGAGCTCGTGATGACAGAGAAACGTTTGTAAATGTGTGTGTGTGTGTGTGTGTGTGTGTGTGTGTGTGTGTGTGTGTGTGTGTGTGTGAGTTATAGCTTATAAACAGGCCGAATACAGCAAGCTGATCCTTGTATAAAACAACTCTATATCACGAATCATATCGTTTCCATCAACGACACACATCGGCACATTTTATATCGGGATATAACGTTTACAATATACCGTTACACCCCTATTGTCGAGCGCTGAATTCTCATAAATAATTATGATTAACAATTTAATTCTGTCAGTTTAAAGGGTTACTTCAGCGGTTAGCATTAAGCTTTGTATCAGTAGAAACCTGGAGCATATTTGAATAGACAAGAGATTTATGTGTTTTATGTCTGTTAAAACTCCAGAGCGTGGATTGATTTGAGCATTTTAAGCAATTTGAGTGTGTCTACAACTGAACACACGCTTCCTCATGACGGTTTTGTAATAGTTAGGAGCGATGATGAGCAGCTTTTCTCAGTCGAGAAGACACCAGCTTCTAAAAGAAGGGCACATTTCTACAACATTTTTTCTTATCCTTTATTTTACCAGGAAATAATCCCATTGAGCTTCCACATCTCTTTTTTCAAGCGACTCCTGGCCTGTTTACTTGGAATAATATAACAATACAAATTATAATAAAAGTTAATTATGTTATGATTTAATAATTAATGCTATTGGGGAAATACACTTTATTTAATTTAAAAACATCTAGAAATTAATTACTTTTAGATGTTTACACTCATATATATTTTTAATATGTAAGGAAAATACGGCAACACTTTACAACAAGGTTACATTAGTTAAGGTTACATAATGCATTCATTGCCATATTCATTAATAATCAGATATTAGTACTTGAGATTAACATTAACAGAGATTAATAAATGTGTTAGACATTTTTCATTGTCAGTTCATATTAACTGATGTACTAAACAAATTAAACCTTATTATACAATATTTCATTCCTTATTACGTGATGGTTACACCACACTACATCAAGTAGCATTTGAACATCATAATGTTATAACTGTTTAAATCTAAACTTCCTTTTCTTTTGAAGGCCATAGACTGTAAATTAAATTTGTTTAACTTTATCCGGCAAAGACAGAGATGGAAACCTTGAATGAAGAATCAAGAGCTTAACATGACTAGAAATCCTGATTATAAATGACTTCAGTACAAAAACATCAATGGTGGAATGAGGGATCTAACACATGACAGACTCAATGCGGACTGTGATGATATAAATGATCTGTTGTTCGCTGTGAATGCTCAGATGGCATTAAGTTACTCTTTACCGATCATTACCAGGGTAAAACACTTTCTGAACCCTAACTGTCAGTGTCACTTGAACTCATTGCTGTTTATATGGCAGTGAAAGTTAACTCATAGCGATTGTTTCAGATAACATGGCCTGAGTGATTCTCACAATCATGTAACTTACAGATGTATTTACAAGATTTGATAGTTAACTTTTTTAACTCGAGTAACTGAGGTTATATAGCAGGATCTGTGGTAAAAATGTTGTTTGTAATTTGCGTTTCAGACACGAACCGTTTCGTAAAAGACACTGAGTTTCTAACTCAGCGCTCATAACCATCAGTTTCTTCGCACTAACTCAACAGCATAAGTATTTTACTGTATTTTCAGACTCAAGCGAATATATTTGTGTAAATAATTCTTGGTTACCTTCTGTCTCGTTTATTTACATCGCTGTCTTTCTCCGCGGCCATCTTTCATCTTCCGTTTGAATCCACCGCTGCCGAGGCGTTAACCGCCGCTTAATCATGATTGGGCAATGAGGGACAGGTGGGAGGAGCTCTGGGGCCAGACGCGTGTTCTGAGCGCTGATTGGTCTGTTCAAATGTTACCGAGCATTACAGTTCCTGGATCAGCCTTCTGTAGCCTGGAGGTTATCGTTCAAATATACAACATGTGACCCGTTTTATATTATTTTTATGTTAATATTTCTTATTTGTTTATCATTGCTAAAATGTTAACACATTTATGAACATAGAAATGTAATCAACACTGCTGTGCATAGCAATCATACATTTATTTAAAATAAAATAAATAAAACAAATTAGAAAACGTCGGTATGATCGTCACACATCCCGAAAGCTTAGCAAACACATGGAAAAAAATAATGTACAGAAAATGTTATGATAATCCTAACATATTTTAAGTACAATTGCTGTGTTTAGTAGTGTAATGTGACTCCTGTGTTCAAACGTCTTATCGCCAGAAATTAACTGCATTCATTGAATAAATAAATAAATAATGTAAAACATTTATCAGTGCTCCATTGCGACTGTACCACTTTTGCATAGTTCATGATTCCACCATCATTCCCTTAAGCAATAATAATAATAAATTGCTGTGCAATCAATATACGGAAAGTTATATATATATTTACAATCGTCTTAAGTAAAGCATTACAACACAAATGAATCAATAACATCTGACATTAATCAGTTTTGTAGCTTGTGCTTATAATGGTGATGCTAGTGCCATTAAACAAAATGACTGATTTGAAGTGCCTTTTATGTTGAACAGGCTTAAAACATCTCATCACATTATATAAAATAAATGATGCATATGTATAAACATGCAAAGACGTGTCGTTTAACAGCTGATCTGTGAAGTGAGATAGCGGCGGGATGGAGGAAGTCATCAGGAATGGCTGTTGTTCAGATTATAATCATCATGTCGAGCTAAAGGACATGATCCAACATATGCATGGACTCCATGATGGCCTCATCCTGAGCAAAGAACAGATGAAATATCATTACAGGTCCTGCAGGTATCAGCCAGAGTCATCTGGACTTTATAAGGAGAACTCACATTCACATTCAACAAAAACTCACAACAGTTTTATTCAAAACTAAAGTATAAAAATAGTTGTTTTGGTGTTGTGCTCGTACCGTTTGACAGGATTCCAGGAACTCCTCCATTGTGACGACGCCATCATTGTTGCGATCCATTTTCTGAGAAAAACAATCAGTCATTTCAGATCTATACTGTGCCAGAAACATTAGAAATAATTAAATAATAAAATAAATACATATCAACAGCTAACAAAAATATCCTCTAAGAGCGTTTTGTTAATGTTCTCATAAAGTTATGAAAACGTTATTTCCGGAGGTGGACAGTAACTAAGTGCACAGTAAAATCGGCAGTGTAAAATGTGCAGTATTAAAAGTTATTTATTCCCAAATCGTTAAATTAACAATATAGAGTGTTAAAGAGTCCTCCTCTTCAGTGTGATTATGGGGTTCTACATTGTGTCATTTTATTTTTACACTCAAAGTGCAAAAAGCCGTGCCGAGTATTCTTGACTCCGCCCTTCGATGACTGCTGCCTCGCCAGACGACGCCATTTTATCTTCATGCGGCCGATTTGGATAGTAGCCGCTTTGCCCATTTGTTAAATAAACTTTGGATTTATACATCTGTCTGAAGATTGTTGATTTTATGTCTGATCTTGTACATTAACGCTATATAATAGTGTAAACAAATTTTTGGCACTGAACAGAATACTTCATTAATAACACTAATAGTGTAATCCAATGGAATAAAGTCAACACCAAGGGTGTTTCATATGCTCATTTAGTGGAGGATTCACATAAACAGAGTTGATTGTGTCTTCAGTGAAGGTGAACAGTGTGAGAATATCAGATGTGTGTCAGTGTATTGGATCCGTGCATTCGGCCTTAAAGTGGCAGCAGCTTTATAAAGAGCTTTGTAACTTTAGTATTTAAATGAGTTTAAGTTAGTCGTCTGCTAGTGTGTCAGATGGAGCGTCACTGACTGGCTTAAACCATGATGGCATAATGGGCATTTATACAACTATAATAAAAAAAATCATCGATATAAATAAGGAAATTTACTTTGGATACTAAAGTACTTTTAAAAACAAATACTTCTGTGCTTTTACAACTTTGACATGTAACGGAGTAATATTTGACTAGCAGTACTTTTACTTTTACTCAAGTAATGACTTTGTCCACCTCTGGTTATTACAGTGTTTTTTATTCTTAGTTTTGGTTATGCAGACGTTTTATTATTTTTTGTTTTGTGAACATTATGAGAAGACTACTTTTGAGTAATTTTAAAAACATTTAAAAAAAACAATCAACTAAAACATTTGAGATTTTATTTTTGATTTAATGATGTTTTGAGACCTAAATAACTTTAAATGAATGTTCTAGTAAGGTCTCTGGGAGCATGTTTGCTCGTTCCCTGTTTCTGGATAGCCTGGTCCTGCCAGACTCATCTCATTTGGACAGAGTCTGGCCCCATTGGCCAGCGTTTACTCCGTAAGGCGGGACCTCTGGTGAAGCTTAACACTATTGGATCTGCGTGAACCAATCGCTAGCGTTTGGTCGTGCCGTATGTCCTCTCAAACTAGCGCAGGACATTAACCTCATCGTACTCAGCCTCTCCCTCTGTCCGCTGACCGGACTGGCTAAAATCTGACCGGAGAAAACCCCAGGATATACTGCAGTCCGCAGCGCTGAAGGAAGATGGCGGAGGGGGCGGAGCCAGGCTAATCCTTGAGTTTAAAGACTTTATAACATATCTTAAAGGATTAGTTCACCTTTAAATAAACGTTTGCTTCCTCGTCCTCATGTCATCCCAGATGTCCATGTCTTTCTTTCTTCAGTGGAAAATAAATGAAGGTTTTTTGATGAAAACATTCCAGGATTTTTCTCCATATGATGGACTTCAATGGGCCTCAAACGGTTCAAGGTCTAAATGTCAGTTTCAGTGCAGCTTCACAGGGCTTTAAACGACACCAGACGATGAATAAGGGTCTTATCTAGACAAACCATCATCATTTAAACAATAAATAAAGAAGTTTAAGTTTTATAAGCACAAATGCTGGCCTTGCTCTGTTCTGTGATGAGCGTTTGTGACGGTGAAACGCTCACGCTTGACGAAGGCGGAAGCACCGAGTCAGTGTTTACAAGTGTTAGTAAAAGCGTTTTAAACGATAAACTGACACAAAGACATTTGAATATATGTGTATGATCCTCCTTACGAACTCGGTGCTTCCGCCTTCATCAAGCGTGACCGTTTCACCGTCACGAACGCTCATCACAGAACACAGCAAGGCCAGCATTTGTGCTTATAAAACTTAAACTTGTTAATTTATTGTTTAAATGAGCGATGGTTTGTCTAGATAAGACCCTTATTCATCGTCTGGTGTCGTTTAAAGCCCTGTGAAGCTGCACTGAAGCTGACATTTAGACCTTGAACCGTTTGAGGCCCATTGAAGTCCATCATATGGAGAAAAATCCTGGAATGTTTTCATCAAAAACCTTCATTTCTTTTCGACTACAGAAAGAAAGACATCGGATGACATGGGGGTGAGCAAACTATCAGCAAAAGTTTATTTAAAAGTGAACTAATCCTTTAAAGGTGCAGTAAATGATTTCTGAGAAACACTGTTGATATTAAAAATGGACACCCAAACAGACACACCCCTCCATGTATTTTGTGGTTGTATTATCTCTATCAATTCAACAAATACATATTGCAGAACTAATAATCAAAACATCCAGGTATACTTTTTAAGAATGCAAAACATTTCGTTTTGACATCATTCCAGCTTTAATTCTTTGAAAATACCTGGAAGAAACTTTCCACATGTTCTCTAGATGCACTGTCCTTCATATACGGATGCGTATACTTCCCCATCATATCATAAATGGACTTCATAATGTCATTCATCTCCTGAAACAGGCACAGTAAATGAGTGAATACAGGAACGGCTGAAATCAACCTCAAAATCTACATCCTATAAACGATAAGAGACCTCTTTAGTGATGCAGCCATCTTTATTGAGATCATACAAACTGAAGGCCCAGCACAGTCTATCGGTGATCGTCCCGCGCAAAATGATGGACAGGCCAACCACAAAGTCCTGAAGCCAATGAGAAATGAGAAACGAGTGTGAAAGAAAGAACTGATTATCAGATTTTTGTGAAAAAAATCATTAAAAACAAGCAGACCCAGATAGCATGGTGACATTGATTCAATGTTGAAATTCCATCACAATCATCATTTTGGTTGAGGTTGAAATTTCAATGCTAAGTAATATTGGATCAATGTCGAAAATTCAATGCTAACACAATACTGGACCAATGTTAAAAATTCACTACTAAATAATATTGGATCAATGTTGATAATTCCATGACAAACATTGAATCAATGCTGATGTTTGGTCTTCTTAATTCTCCACTGGTGAGGCTTACGATCAATCTATCTGTCCCATTATTCAACATGTTAAGGCAAGTCCAAATCAATTGGGTACATTTGTGTGAATGTGAGCACATTTATTATCCTCAAAGGATACGATGAGTACACCAACGAGTGTGTGGATTAACAAAGAATACATAAATGTAAGCCTTTCTTTAAATTTTTCTGGAAGAGTTAAAATTGTATGCGTGTTTGATTTCTGACTCTTCCAATAAGAAAGCTGTAAAAACTATGAATCTTTTTAAAAAGTTTATTATTTTCCTGCTGACTGGCATGTAATGTTGTCATTCTGTGTTTCATGTTATTATAATAAAAAATGTAAAAAACAAAACAAAAACAAAGAACTTCTACCATAAATTTAGTCTATCAGTTTTAAATAAATAAAAATGTAGCCTATTATTATTATTATTTAAATCATGTAGAATGTACATGTATTTCATTATTTATCTAAAGAATACAGAGTTAATAAAGAATTTAGAATATGTGTCCCTATCGAATGCGCCACAATCCAATCCAGCAGGTGGCGGTAATGCACCTTCAAGACATCCACCAATCAACCAAAGCAAGCGCAGCTGAACAGACTTTAATCGCGAAAAAGAGACAGGACAACGACCATGTTTTTTAGAGGTAAGTGGCCTACAAAAATATAATTATAAAATTCATCTCAATTTTAATTTAGTGTTTTTATTCATCTTTATGTTTTACAACTTGTGTGCTTCTCCTCAGCGAGTTAGAGTGAACTGCAATGTTAATAATAGTCACATGAGCGCCCTCGTAAGTTACACAACCAACGGCCAGGATAATCTTAATACATTGAGTTTCAGTTTGTTTTTCACCAAACCATATCATATTTGTATTCATTTTTTTTCTTTCTTAAGATTGGCATATAAACTGTGAATTGCGTCCGAATTCTGACTCGTGCAACTCTTTTTTTTTTTTTTTTTTTTTTTTTTGGTCGTGCGTCGTTTGTTGTGAGGTGTTCATCTATTTTATGAGATGATTTTTGTATTAAGACGATTCATCTGTGCGTGCAACGAGTAAAATGAATGTGCGGCGCGGATCCACAAACGTATCTTACTCGTTGCACACACAGATGAATCATTTAGAATCGTCCTATATTCGTCCAGTGTATAAACGAGAGGCTATCGGAAGGTTAGATGAATTTCTGGCTTGTCAGTAATTGTGTTCGCCACTCGTGAGAGAATCTCACAGCTGAAGCAGAACTAGAACTGATTGACCTGTTAGCGCGGTGAGGGGAAATACAATCAGCTCAGCTCTGCTTCAGCTGTACGATATCATCACGAGAGCAGATCACAATTACATCATTACAGTTTAATCTTGTCACATGCCTGTCCTGTCTTGTGTGCACATGTGGGTTTTGTCATGTCTCCGGTCTACTGTCAACCCCGCCCTTCTTGTTATCTGATTATTGGTTTATTTGCCCCACCTGTTCTCCCTCATTATCTGCCTTGTTTGTTCCCTTATAATCTCCTTGTGTTTGTCAGTCTGTGTTGGATCCTTGTGTAATGTCTGCGTCTTCCGTCCTCCCCGTGATTCTGTTGGTTTGTTTAAGTTTGTATTTATATTATTCCATTATGTGTTTTTCCCCCTTGTGGGTTGTTGTTTTGAGTTTATGTTTTATTTGTTATAAATAAATGATCATTTTCTGCACTTGAGTCCTCGCACCCTTTTCCATTGTATGTGACGTGACAGAGGGAGAAAAGCCCCCTCCGTGCCTGCTCCGGTGGTCCCGATTCCAGGGGTTCCAGTACCGGTGGATCGTATTCCGGTGGTCTCTTTGCTGGCAGATCGTATTCCGGTGGTCCCAGTACCGGCGGATCGTGTTCCAGTGGTCCCTATGCCGGTGGATCATGTTCTGGTGGTCCCTGTGCCGGTGGATCGGATTCCGGTGGTCCCAGTATCGGCGGATCGTGTTCCGGTGGTCCCAGTACCGGCGGATCGTGTTCCAGTGGTCCTGAAACGGAGGAGGAGAAGGAAGTCTCCCTCCGTGCCTGTGCCGGTGGATCGTGTTCCGGTGGTCCGTGTGCCGGTGGATCGTGTTCCGGTGGTCCCAGTTCCGGTTGTCGCTATGCCGGTGGACTCTGTTCCGGTGAACGCCGCTGGGCAGGAGATGCCTCCCAGGTGCCCTGCTCTCACCGCGCCTCCCAGGCGTCTGGCTCTCACCGTGCCTCCCAGGTGCCCTGCTCTCACCGCGCCTCCCAGGCGTCCGGCCCTCACCGCGCCTCCCAGGCGTCCTGCTCTGCTCGCGCCTCCCTGGCGCCCTGCTCTGCCCGCGCCGCTGAGGCGCCCTGCTCTGCCCGCGCCGCTGAGGCGCCCTGCTCTCCGTGCGCCGCTGAGGCGCCCTGCTCTGCCCGCGCCGCTGAGGCGCCCTGCTCTCCGTGCGCCGCTGAGGCGTCCTGCTCTCCGTGCGCCCCTGAGGCGTCCTGCTCTCCGTGCGCCCCTGAGGCGTCCTGCTCTCCGTGCGCCCCTGAGGCGCCCTGCTCTCCGTGCGCCGCTGAGGCGTCCTGCTCTCCGTGCGCCCCTGAGGCGTCCTGCTCTCCGTGCGCCCCTGAGGCGTCCTGCTCTCCGTGCGCCCCTGAGGCGTCCTGCTCTCCGTGCGCCCCTGAGGCGTCCTGCTCTCCGTGCGCCCCTGAGGCGTCCTGCTCTCCGTGCGCCCCTGAGGCGTCCTGCTCTCCGTGCGCCGCCCTGGCGCACTGGCCTGCCCGCGCAAAACCAGCACCCTGCTCTGACCACGCCGCCCTGGGTGCCTGAACTTTGTGGGCCACCATGGCCTCCTGAAAATTTTGTTTTCCCTATTCCCTCCTTGTTGACCCTTCCCTTGTTTGTTCCTTCCTTCTCTGTTTCCCCTGTTCCTCCGGTCCCGCCCTGGTCTGTCCCGCCCGTCCCGCCCTGGTCAGTCCCTCCCGTCCCGCCCTGGTCGGTCCCTCCCGTCCCGCCCTGGTCTGTCCCTCCTGTCCCGCCCTGGTCTGTCCCGCCCGTCCCTAGTGGAGCGTCTGGTAGCCGCTCCTTAAGGAGGGGGTAATGTCACATGCCTGTCCTGTCTTGTGTGCACATGTGGGTTTTGTCATGTCTCCGGTCTACTGTCAACCCCGCCCTTCTTGTTATCTGATTATTGGTTTATTTGCCCCACCTGTTCTCCCTCATTATCTGCCTTGTTTGTTCCCTTATAATCTCCTTGTGTTTGTCAGTCTGTGTTGGATCCTTGTGTAATGTCTGCGTCTTCCGTCCTCCCCGTGATTCTGTTGGTTTGTTTAAGTTTGTATTTATATTATTCCATTATGTGTTTTTCCCCCTTGTGGGTTGTTGTTTTGAGTTTATGTTTTATTTGTTATAAATAAATGATCATTTTCTGCACTTGAGTCCTCGCACCCTTTTCCATTGTATGTGACGTGACAAATCTTTAATGCAGCAAGAAAAAAGAAAAGAGTGAGATCTTTAAGTTCTGTAGGCAGCTATATCAAACTACAGAAATTTAGGAAACAGTTGTGCCTCCAGTTCGTGTTGTAAACGGAAAAAAAATCTCTTCCAAACCACCATGTAGCCTATACAGCTCCTCTTTTATTTCCTAATTTAGCTATTTGGTCATTCATTTACTTGTTTCATTTTCACACTTTATTTATTTACTATTAAATACAATAATATTATTAGATAAAACACCGGATACATTCACTTTGCTTTTTCATTCATTGTGTCTGAGAGTCCTTTAAAGTCTATTTTAAAATGCATTAATAGTCCTGAATTTAATGTTACCGTTTTAACTGGGATATCAAGATTTTGATACAATTTAAAGTTTCACTTCATTTTGTAGTAGGCTATATTTGTAATGTATAATTAATCACATTTCCAAATATTTACTAACTTCTTGCTGTTTTAGATGCCGTGAATGCTGATAATAAGAGGCATCAGAGTTTATCTTTGCTGGGACGGTGCAGAACTGGCTCCATTACAACCTGAAAGGCTTCGGGGCATTGCTCATGGTGGAAACCCCTGAGTTTGGAGTATTTTATTCTTTCTTCTACCTTCTTTCTTTCAGTAGTACTGTGTCATTTCTGTATTTATTGGCAAGTTTACATTTGTATTTACTTCCATTTTGCAGATGCACGTTGTCATGTTTTTCCAGGCTCTTCTCATTTGTGTCATAAATTCAGATGTAATTGTTTTAAATCAATGTGAGATTTCCTGTCGTAACTGTGGGGGCATAAATAAATACATTTGCATGTAAACTGAAGGATGTTGTTAACTTTGAGTGACTTTTTGATGCAAAATCATATCGACTGCAGCCACACATGGTCTCTGATTAAAATGAATAAAATAAAGAGACAAATGAACTGGCATAGAATCCTGCTGTACATAAAGCAAGATTGATCTATTTTTCATTGTTGAAATAACATTATTTCACGGTGCAAACCTGATGAAAAATCAATGATATATTTCAACATTGATTCAATGATATTTTGATTGATGCATTAACATTGATTCAACGCTGATTCACTGTTTGTCTGCTATCTGGGGAACCATTGCTATTATAGTATACAAATCCATTTTATTTACTTTTACATGTTTAAAGTGAATTCAGATAAGTATAAGTATAAGAATAATCAGCTGACCTCAAAACTCACTGCTCCGTTCTTGCGTCGATCGAACGCCTCAAACAGGAAATGTGCATATGCGCTAGAATCTCCAAGAGATTGAGCATCAAACAGTCAACTTAATTTGAGACGCAAAAGGGTTTAAAATCGCACAAATGAATTAATTCAGTTGAACTGCTTTCATGCATTATGCACTCACCTCCGTGAGGAAAAAAGTGAGAGTAGATCAACTTAAAGGTCTCTTCATTCACTGCTCCAGTGGGACACTCCTACGGCACAATCACACACTCGTGAACACAATACTGGAAATATTATACAATGATTTTAGAACATGTTTTTAAAAGGGACAGAGCCTATCGATATGTGCCAGATCTCATGAGAAAACTACACATTTTACAATTTTCGTACAAGTTCATACAATGTGATTTATAGCAAAACGTGGGATTTATACGGTCCAAAAACTAGGTGTGATTAATAAAAAAACGAAGTGATTAATTTATGCCAAAAATAGTTATGTATTTGGTATTTTGGTCAGCAAACTCCCAAACCGTGAGTGATCTTTTCTGTATATGTGAAGGGGTTAGCCAATTACAACAGGAGTCTTAAAGCTACAGTAACCTTTTCCCCCTGTTCCCCCTGACCAAACCCAGTGGTGGATTCAGGATCCAGATTGCAGCGCTCACACTTATTCCAATGAACCACACTAACAGAGAAATCACACCTGTTTGTTTTAATCCAACTAAAACCTGACAAGAGTGAACACTATACACTCACCTAAAGGATTATTAGGAACACCTGTTCAATTTCTTATTAATACAATTATCTAATCAGCCAATCACATGGCAGCTGCTTCAGTGCATTTAGGGGTGTGGTCCTGGTCAAGACAATCTCCTGAACTCCAGACTGAATGTCAGAATGGGAAAGAAAGGTGATTTAAGCCGTTTTGAGCGTGGCATGGTTGTTGGTGCCAGACGGGCCGGTCTGAGTATTTCACAATCTGCTCAGTTACTGGGATTTTCACACACAACCATTTCTAGGGTTTACAAAGAATGGTGTGAAAAGGGAAGAGCATCCAGTATGCAGCAGTCCTGTGGGAGAAAATGCCTTGTTGATGCTCGAGGTCAGAGGAGAATGGGCCGACTGATTCAAGCTGATAGAAGAGCAACTTTGACTGAAATAACCACTCGTTACAACCGAGGTATGCAGCAAAGCATTTGTGAAGCCACAACACACACAACCTTGAGGCGGATGGGCTACAACAGCAGAAGACCCCACCGGGGACCACTCATCTCCACTACAAATAGGAAAAAGAGGCTACAATTTGCACAAGCTCACCAAAATTGGACAGTTGAAGACTTGAAAAATGTTGCCTGGTCTGATGAGTCTCGATTTCTGTTGAGACATTCAGATGGTAGAGTCAGAATTTGGCGTAAACAGAATGAGAACATGGATCCATCATGCCTTGTTCCCACTGTGCAGGCTGGTGGTGGTGGTGTAATGGTGTGGGGGATGTTTTCTTGGCACACTTTAGGCCCCTTAGTGCCAATTGGGCATCATTTAAATGCCACGGCCTACCTGAGCATTGTTTCTGACCATGTCCATCCCTTTATGACCACCATGTGCCCGTCCTCTGATGGCTACTTCCAGCAGGATAATGCACCATGTCACAAAGCTCAAATCATTTTAAATTGGTTTCTTGAACATGACAATGAGTTGACTGTACTAAAATGGCCGCCACAGTCCCCAGATCTCAACCCAATAGAGCATCTTTGGGATGTGGTGGAACGGGAGCTTCGTGCCCTGGATGTGCATCCCACAAATCTCCATCAACTGCAAGATGCTCTCCTATCAATATGGGCCGACATTTCTAAAGAATGCTTTCAGCAGCTTGTTGATCAATGTCACGTAGAATTAAGGCAGTTCTGAAGGCGAAAGGGTCAAACACAGTATTAGTGTGTGCTCCTAATCATCCTTTAGGTGAGTGTAGACAAGACAGACTTCTATTGTCCCGAATGAAATGTATCTTAGGCCCCGTCCACATGAAGCCAGCGCTTTCCCAATTCGATCTTTTTTTTTTTCTCGTTTCAAGAAATATCTGTGTCCACATGAGAGCACTGAAACCGAGTAAAAATGATGTTGTTTGCCAGTGTGTGGCGCTGTAATTCTGCCACAGAAATACACTAAAAACGGAGAAGAAGAGTTGTGGCTAGCAGTGGTATAGCAGGGGTCGGAGGTGAGGCAAAATCTCACGATAAAATAACAATAAATACATTTGCTACCTACCAGATGTGTTTTATTAACGCCTACACCTACCCCGACCCTAAACATACCCTTACAATAATGCAGATACGTTAATTAAATGCAGCGATATTGATGTCCGCATGCCCAGTGCCCGTAGTTGTGTCCCTTAACTCTTCACCGTGCTGGACGTAGTCTGAGGACATCACCGTTTCAGAAAATATATGGATTGGCTGTACACACGACAACGCTAGATTGTCATTTTCAGATTTATCCACTTTGGGACCCGGTTTCAGAAAATATCTGATTCATGCTTCCGAAACGCCGGCTCCGTGTGGACGAAATGCTGTTACGGTACAAAATGTAAACAGCTAAACGCGTCTCCGTGTGGACGGGGCCTTAGACACATACAGTACTAGGGTTGCAACTTTCCAGAAACTTTGGAAACTTTTGTAAAGTTTCTGGAAATGTACTGGAAATGTTCAGCCCCTTTGTAACCCTAGTGAACAGAACACACACTTATTGTCCATTAACAGGCCAAAGTGGTGAGGACCTTACAAAGGCTTTAAGATTCTTACACTTTTGAAACTTCTGTAGAGGACTTTTAGCTCTGTTCTGGTGAACTTGGTCTGTTCTATCAGTTTATCCAGACTATCCGGCCTGTAGCACACGGTAGCAAGCTCAAAATCCTCCTCAAGACTGTCTATATAACAGAGGAAAACATAAAGAAAACATACAGAAACTGCAAAAACAGTACTGCATTTATTTGAGAGAAATATATCTAATCAGAGCGCAGAAAGGAGAGCCACAGACAGTGGTCACTTGCTTTGGCTGACAGCTGGGGTGGAGTCCACGTGGCAGCAGGGCAGAAGCTTGAGGAAGCGCTGCTTCATGGTCTTTTTTCTCTGACCTGAGGGAGGGTTACCTGCAAACACAGAGAACTGCTGAGCTATGCACAAGAGCATTGTAGATCATTTCAATTGCATTACAAGGACACAAAACATTTTGCAAAATGGCAGTCCATCAAAGTCAGTTGGCACAGTTTGCTGCTCTGGCTTTGATTCGAGAATTAATCGGATCACTAAATCTGAAGAGCTGAATATGGGCACACAGTTTCTTTGACCCTTTTGAGTGTGCTGGCACTTTAAATCAGTATGCAAATTCCATAGAACTGGGACAAATGACCAATAATGTATTAAAAAAGCATGACCTTTAGCAAGACTTTGGTGAAATTTCATGGGTAAAGTAGGTCCATAGTGTAGCAATGCACGAAGCACCGCTTATTCAGAAGCCAAACCAAGCTGTTTTATATCGAGAAACACGGTGAAGAAGATGGTGAAGCAAGCAACAGTTCATTGCAACTTTTTATCCTGGAGTTCTAACTTTTTCTCACAAAAGGCTGAACGATTTTGGAAAATAATCTAATTGCGATTTTTTTTAAAACCAATATTGCGATTGTCATTTAATATGATTATTTTTTAAGATCTTTATCTGCTGTATTATTCAATAAAGATAGTAATGCGGGAATCTTTCGTAATCTTAATTAATAAATGAATAAAATTTTATATATATATATATATATATATATATATATATATATATTTTTTTTATTATTATTTTTTTTTTTAATTAAAAGTAATTTTTTTAATAATTGTCCACCGTTCACAAAGTTATCCAACCCGGGCAGCCTTTAATAGAAAGGACATTCTGGGCAAAAGTAGACTCTCTAAATTGTCCTTCACAATCCCCACAAACACTTAACCTAGTGCTAGTCTCTCAGTTTCTCTTCTTGATAATCCCCCAAGGCAGCTGGGGCAGTCCCATTCACTGATACATACAGTCCCCTCCAAAAGTATTGGAACAGTGAGGACTATTCCTTTATTTTTTCTGTAGACTCAAAACATTTGGGTTTGACATCAAACAATTTATATGAGACAAAAGATCAACATTTCAGCTTTTATTTCCAGGCATTTACATCTGGATCTGATACACAACTTAGAAGATATAACCTTTTGTTTGAACCCACCTATTTCTCATGTGACCAAAAGTATTGGAACATGTGACTGACAGGTGTGTTTTGTTGCCCTGGTGTGTCCTATTACATTGATTATTCAAACAATAAATAGCACTAAATGTCTGCACTCAGTTTCAGATTTGGGTTTTGCCTGTGCAGACTTCATTTATAGTTAGACGTGTAACCAACATGAAAACCAGAGAGCTGTCTATGGGTGCACAACAAGCAATTGTGAAGCTGAGAGGAGATGGAAAATCAATCAGAGCCATTGCACAAACATTAACCATAGGAAGTACAACCATTTGGAATGTCCTGAAGAAGAAAGAAACCACTGGTGTACTAAGTAACAGACCTCGAATGGGTAGACCAAGAAAAACATCAGCTGTTGACGACAGAAACATTGTGAGAGCTGTAAAGAAAGACCCTAAAACAACTGTTAGTGACATCAGCAACAACCTCAAGAGGGCAGGAGTGAAGGTATCACAGTCTACTGTCCGCAGAAGACTTCATGAACAAAAGTACAGAGGCTACACCAGAAGATGCAAACCTCTCATTAGCAAGAAGAATAAGAAGGCCAGACTGGAATTTGCCAAAAACTACAGAGACAAGCCTCAAACATTCTGGGGCAAAGTTTTATGGACTGATGAGACAAAGATTAACCTCTACCAAAGTGATGGAAAGGCTAAAGTTTGGAGAAAAAAAGGATCTGCTCATGACCCCAAACATACAAGCTCATCTGTGAAACACAGTGGAGGTAATGTCATGGCTTGGGCTTGCATGGCTTCTTCTGGGACGGGCTCATTGATCTTCATTGATGATGTAACACATAATGGCAGCAGCAAAATGAACTCTGAAGTGTACAGAAAATTTTTGTCTGCCAATTTACAGAAAAATGCAACCAAACTGATTGGGAGATCCTTCATCATGCAGCAAGATAATGACCCAAAACACAGTGCCAAAGCAACAAAGGAGTTCATCAGGGGCAAAAAGTGGAAGGTTTTAGACTGGCCAAGTCAATCTCCAGACTTAAACCCTATAGAGCATGCATTTTACCTGCTAAAAAAAGAGACTGAAGGGAGTAACCCCCCAAAACAAACAACAACTGAAAGAGGCTGCAGTGGAAGCCTGGAAAAGCATTACAAAAGAAGAATGCAAAAGTTTGGTGAAGTCAATGGGTCATAGGCTTGATGCAGTTATTGCAAGCAAAGGATTTTCAACTAAATATTAAGTCTTATTCACTTTAATCTATTTTAAGTTAATCTGTTCCAATACTTTTGGTCACATGAGAAATGGGTGGGTTCAAACAAAAGGTTATATCTTCTAAGTTGTGTATCAGATCCAGATGTAAATACCTGGAAATAAAAGCTGAAATGTTGATCTTTTGTCTCATATAAATTGTTTGATGTCAAACCCAAATGTTTTCAGTCTACAGAAAAAATAAAGGAATAGTCCTCACTGTTCCAATACTTTTGGAGGGGACTGTATATAAGGCAACTAGTTTTAGATACTATTAGGTTTTCAAAACTCAGGAGCTGATATTTTTCTAAAGGTGAACAATGGTGAAATGGCTGTGGTTTGCTATTCCTAACCCTTTTTGTAGAGTTGATAAATTAGTTTTAGGGCCGGTACTCCAGCAAGCGGCCGGACTGTGAAACAGTATTCGATGTGCGAAAGAATCATATGATGAAGGCCGGATTTAGCAGCCTCTGTTGTAATAAAAGGCCTAATTTGTTTGAAATCTTGTAGATTAAAATGTATAGTTTGCTACCTTAATTTGAAAGTGAGATTTGAATCTAATATAAACCTAAGGCCAACTCCAATTCTCCCAGAAACACAGAACATTTACTTTTTGCTGGTAGTTGTTTGGTGGGCGTCAGATTTTACAGCGTTTGACTTTACTATTTTATTTTTATTTTTTGTGAACATCCTAACGATGGTCTTTTTGGTGTTAAGAATAAGACTTGTTTGACTTAACCAGTCTTGTTTTCTGGTTAGTGTAGCTATTGTCTTAGCATCTCTATCACTGAAAAAAAGTGTGTTAGATTTACCTGATTTAATTGTGTACATCAGTCCCACATAAATCAATTAAGTTTAACTAAAATAATTTGTTCATGGAACTTCAACATCATGGAATGGATACATTTTAAGTGACCTGAGTGAAGTGATTTAAGTGAAGTGGATTTAAAGTGAATTTTATATGGTTTCTTGACATTCATGTGTTCAATTTCATATCCATTTATCAACTTCATATATATTAGTGCTACACAACTGAATTATAATACTGCTCCAGCTAGTTGGCAAACTGTTAAAGGGTACTTCAGCGCTGGGAAGATGAATCTGTATTTAAACTGGGTCATTAATGTAGTAGAAATGTGAAATTATTTTTGAATTTGGTGCCTTCTAGACTGAGAAAAGACAGAAAATGTATTTTTGTCTCATGGGGATGAGAGACTACAATTCCCAGAATGCTTTACTGTCCCATTCCCAAAGCCACCGCTACTGGATTACTGTGACTGAGTCCGAGAAGACAATATTAATTTTAATTAATTTTAATTAAGCAATTTGGACAAGCAGTAAAAATAATTGTTTTCAGTGCATGAGGATGACAGCATCGTCTGCATACATCAGATCATGACGTTCAGGACAGACATCTGGGAGATCATTAATGTACAGGAGAATAATAAAGGCCTGAGAACTGAGCCCTGGGGAGCGCCGACATGATGGCTGAGGTAGGGGGATTTTACACCATCTATATGAGCATACATATACTGTATGATATAGCCAGCATCTGTGGAAAAGTTAAAGTGTGTGAGCTTAGTCAGAAGTACTTGATGGTTGACTGTGTCAAACGCCTGCTTAAAGGACAACTCCGGTGAGAAATGACCCTAGGGGTAATTAACAGATGGTTACTGAGTAGATCGTTCTCTGGGATGCAGTTTCATGAAGCCGAATGTAAAGAGTTTTATCTCTAAACACAGATTAGCTTATAACGCTAGTCTATGGGGCACAGGGTAAGTGAAATTAAATCGCTAGTTAATACCACTAACAGCTCAAAATAGCCTCACACTAACACGGCAGCATAATGAGGGTCCCTACATGCAGACCGAAGCATTGAGAACTTTATAAGAGTACAAACAGTTTAATAAGAAGATGCTTTATAAAGACAGTACATTACGCGTTTACAGGCGGCAGCCATCTTGGAAAACAGTCTCGACGAGTCGAGCCACGAACGCTGTGCTAAGAGATGAACTGTGACTGAATCTCATATGGGACATCTATAAGTTAAACAAAAGTCTGTTGATGGTTTAAGATTTTTATCATCCCAGTTTATATTAAAATCACCTATCATTATGATCTCTTTGTTCTGGTCACAGGAGTTCAGCATATTTTTTAGCTGTCTATGGATGGGTGTCGATATAGGCACATTAAAATAAAAGGCATTTCATCTGATAGAGTGACGTCCACACCAACACAATCAAGTGTAATATCAGTAGACCCTTCGAGCTGTCTACTGGTCCAGGTATTCTAGCACAGAGCGCCACCTTTGCCTTGGTTATCGTATAACCTTAAAGGGGTACTTCAGCGCTAGGAAGATGAATCTGTATTTAAACTGGGTCATCAATGCAGTAGAAATGTGAAATTATTTTTGAATTTGGTGCCTTCTAGACTGAGAAAAGACAGAAAATGTATTTTTGTCTCATGGGGATGAAAGACTACAATTCCCAGAATGCTTCGCTGCCCTGTGAGGCCATTCCCAACACCACCAACTTCATTACTGTGACTGAGTTAGAGAAGACACTATAATTAAAAACTGAACGTGTCTGTTCAATATAATGAGTGAGTCACCGCGAGAGTATCACAGCCCTGAGCACTAACTGCACGAGTGATGAGAGCTGAGGTAATCGCGACTACATTCGCGGCATACATTCACAACGCCAGTTCAGTCTGGCACGCGTTTCAGTTCATGCCTTTGCAAGCTTAACTTTCATAGAAATGAATTTGAGAAGTTAAAAGACTTACATTGCTCACCATAGCTCCGTTTAAATGATCCTGTCTGCAAGCTGAGCTCTCCCTGCCAGCTGAGTGTTATCTCCCATCCCCCATGCGCGGATTCAAAACATGCGGAAATGGCTCCCTCTGCTGGCTGTAGTCTTTAGCCTTTGGGCAAGCATTCCTCCTATGATGCAAAAATCGTAATTTTGCATCATAGGAGGAATTTTTCCAGAAATAAAATGCATAAATCTCTCGTCTCAGGGAGATATGAGGGGGGAAAGCACAATAATTTGAATATTCTCCAGGGTTCCTACTGATACAAAGCCATATGCTAATCGCTGAAGTAACCCTTTAAGAGATTGGTATTTGGTAATAAATGAGTTGGGCATTTGATTGTAATAAATGGACGAGCATGTGACATAGTAGTTGCTTTCCATTTGTCCTCAAAAATGGGAAAGCCTTACCTCCCAGTAGGAACTGTTAACTGTAATGGGACGGGGTGTTCCAGTTAAAAAGCTCCTACTGGGAGATAGGACTTTCACACTTTCCCATGTTTGACTTTTCAACTTTCTTCAAGTCAGAGCTGAATCTGGGAAACTTGGGGGAATCTGGAATCCAATATGGCTGCTCATCGCATTAACAGTAAGTCAAACACCATCGTTTATTAGCACTTCTTTTTGTCTGTGTCTTAATAAACTCAGAGGTGCACACAGTCCTATCCAACTGCTGTTTGTGGACATGATACTTCGGCATTATCTGTGCATTTTTATGTGTTTGTTTTCTGAAAGATCAAGAACAAAGGTTTGCCTATAGATGTGTCCATCTCAATCTTCTGACCTCCTCAACGCAG
Source organism: Pseudorasbora parva (assembly GCF_024679245.1). Taxonomy (NCBI): domain Eukaryota; kingdom Metazoa; phylum Chordata; class Actinopteri; order Cypriniformes; family Gobionidae; genus Pseudorasbora; species Pseudorasbora parva. The sequence goes on from NC_090185.1 coordinate 42,396,939, forward strand.
CATTACTCAATCATAACATTATCAATAAATTGCATAAGCGGTTCAATGTGTGTTACCTGGCTGGCTTTGCTCCTGCACGACTCAGGGCTTGAGATATAAACTCACGTACAGTAAACTCAGTACTGATGTAACCTGCGAAAATGGCCTAAAAACCCTTAACTAGTGCACCTGTCTGGAATGCACAAACACAGACTGTTATTAAAGTGCTCCATTTGAACAATCAAATGCTACTGAGTCATGAATAAAACATCAAACTAAAAGTCAAAGTAAAATGAAAGCACTTTATATTCTGATCAGACCTGAAATCAGTTTCATTGAGTTCATTTGTTGCTGGTGGTACTGAGCTGTATCTATCATCAAGCCCAGCTCATGTCACTTGGTTTGGGTGAATTATTTCTAACACCTGTTCCTCCAGAGCTTATTTATCCTGGGATGGAAAAACAAACAGAAATCAGCGCAGCTCTGAACATTAGAGGATGGCGCAGCAGCAGCACAAACACCGCAGCTCTACATTCAGTGTATGAACATCACATCGTGCTCTGCCAAATGACTGATGCTCTCTGGATTGAGGTCACTTATATATAAGTTATTGATGAATCATGAGCACTGATTCTCTGTTGGTTAGCGAGTCTCCGAGGATTGAGTGTCAAACCGTCCCCTACTCTCCAAAGGTAAGCTAGGCCAAATTTCTGACAGTGGTTTTTCACCTGGAATTGCAAACCCTCTTCATTGTTGAGCACATTTGGGAGTTCTGGTTTTCTTAAGACGCCGTAGGACAGCTTGAGTGGTTGTAGCTAGCTCTCTTCGCTAGCTTCAGGAGGTTGTGTATAATGCCCTCTGTGTTTAAAACAGGGTCATCCGCTCCCCTTAGAGCGCTCCGAGTCTGAGGAGACCGGTTTACCAATAGGCTGAGCGCCTCAGATGGTCTGTAGGATGAGATCAAGACTCGGACCTCAATGAAACACTGAAATTATTCATCTCAGGGATGGTAGGTACAACCTTTTGAGAGTGAAATTCAAGCACTTTTCAAGAGCTTCACACTTTTTCCAGCACTTAAAATCTCTAAATATTATCAAATTTTAATGTTATTTTTAATGTGATGATTGACTAAAAGTTTAAAGGGATACTTCACCGCTTTTTCATATTAAACACACCTCTCTCGTCTGAGTGTGTGCCCTTAATCTCTGACGCGCGATGACGATCTGATAGCATTTAGCTTAGCACACTAAGCCCAGTTCATTCACTATGGTACCAAACAGAGATCAAGTTAGAAGCCACCAAACACCTCCACGTTTGCCCTATTTAAATACAGTTACACCAATAGTTGAACGATCAAGTATGGTGACAAAATAAAACGTGGCGCTTTTCTAAGCGGATTAAAAAGGAGAACTATAATGTATGGCGGATTAGCACTTCTGAGAGTACTTCGACTTGGCGCAGTAAAAAGTCCCGGCTGAAAAATCCTCCCTCTCATCTCTTCCCCCTTACTGACAGAAATGAGAGGGAGGACTTTTCAGCCGGGACTTTTTACTGCGCCGAGTCAAAGTACTCTCAGAAGTGCTATTCCGCCATACATTATAGTTCCTTTTTTATATAGCACCACGTTTTATTTTGTGTCACCATACTTGATCATTCAACTATTGGTGTAACTGTATTTAAATAGGGCAAACGTGGAGGTGTTTGGTGGCTTCTAACTTGATCTCTGTTTGGTACCATAGTGAATGAACTGGGCATAGTGGGCTAAGCTAAATGCTATCAGATCGTCACCGCGCGTCAGAGATTAAGAGCACACACTCAGACGAGAGAGGTGTGTGTCAACTCGTCTTAGTTAAGGGAATAACAGTTTAATATGAAAAAGCGGTGGAGTATCCCTTTAAAGGTGTAGGCCACTGTGGCGAACAAGCACTTTTATTTAAAAAAGACATGAAATGCCCACTATAACCAGTAGATGGCAGCAGAGGAGCTTTTACTGACTTATTAGCACCAAGGGGGTAATCTAGCGCTCGGAAAGCGTTCCACCCCTAGGGGCTGCCATTGCTAACCAAGCCATCACCTGCTGTTAGCATCCCATTGACTCCCATTCATTTTTGAGTCACTTTGACAGTGAATAACTTTACATCTGAGACGTTTAAAGACTCCATTTGTCCATTGTTTATTTCTAAAGAAACATGACAATGTATAAAAGGCTCCGTTACCTTGTATCTTACACTATCGCCCCGCAGCAGCTGTTTTTGTAAAAATAGGCTAACGATTGCGTCATAACCAACGCGACCCTGTCGCACAGTTGAGAAATTACCGTATAGACCTGAGGAGACGCTCACAGGCAATCTTCTACTGTCTATGAGACAATCGGGGGGACGTGGAGACATGTCCTGGAGACTAGTCTGATAAAGTCAAGGGGGAAGAATGGGGAGAAGCCCATAGTGAGCCAAAAGCAACGGGAGAAAATATTTAAACAACGTGATTCAGCTTTCGCTTTCCACATCTACTAGAAGACCTACAGCTGTCAGACAGGAGGCTCACGTCACATCTACGTCCTCAAGCTCAGTCTGAGCCTGCGCAGTTCGCTCAGCCATCAGGAAGTGAGTGCCCCTAGGTTGACTTCATTCTTTCGCCATAGACGTCAATGGGAACGCTCGGTCCATTTCTTTTACTGTCTATGATTAGCACTCCACTTTGTTTGAAAATATGCTAATTTTCCAACTCCCCTAGAGTTAAACAGTTGTGTTTGACTGTTTTCAAATCCATTCAGCCGATCTCCGGGTCTGGAGGTAGCACTTTTAGCATAGCTTAGCATAGAACATTGATTCAGATTAGACCGTTAGCATCGCACTCAAAAATCACAGAAGACTTTTGATATTTTTCCTATTTAATACTTGATATACACTTTTGTAGTTACATCGTGTACTAAGACCGACGAACGTTGTGATTTTCTAGGCCAATATGGCTGGGAACTATACTCTCATTCCTGCATAAAAATCATAGAAACTGCTGCCGTAGCATGGGTTCAGCAGCACAATGATCACCTGAAAATAGGCTGACTTCTGTCAACCTAACCAATGTGACAACCTGATTGCACAGGGAGCGTGCTGGGGACTATTTTCAGATGATGCGTAATATCATCATTGCGCTGCACCTGTGGTACGGCAGCAATTCCCTGATTATTACACCGGAATGAGAGTATATTTCCTAGCCATATCAGTCTAGAAACATCACAACTTAAATAGGAAAAATATCGAAAGTCTTTTGTCATTTTTGAGTGAGAAGCTAACGGTCTAATCTGAATTAATGATCTATGCTAAAAGTGCTACCGCCAGACCTCGAGATCAGCTGGATTTGAAAACGGTAAAACACAACTTTTTAACTCTAGGGGAGTTGGAAAATAAGCCTATTTTCAAAAAAAGTGGAGTGTTCCTTTAATATAGTGAAAAACGTAAGAAGGCACAAAGGCTCAAACAAACACCTTTCTTCAAATTGTGACTAAATTACCCAGAAAGCAAGTAAAGCTCCTTTAATTATCACTGGAGCTATCAGTCAGTTCAGTGTGAGACTACAGAAGAACAACGGCACATTTAATACGAGTAGATTATTGACATTTTCACTACAAACATTTTGCACATTACCAGCAGCGTCAATAAAAGTTAATTTCATCTGCAAATCAATTCAAACTCAGCGCCACTGTTAAATATCCAATAAACAAACTATATTAGCAATTGCACTTATTAACAAAACAATAGTACATTTATGATTATATTAACTATATCAATTTTCCATCTGTAGGTCTGAGTGCCACTGCTCTCTAATGTTAGTTTGAATATGTTTTATAGATTGACTTAAGGCAATGGTACAGCTGTGACACTGACAAAGAGTCTGACTATACTTTATCAATTATTTAAGCAATATTATAACGCCTTATTATGACAATGATGATACGGCTAGCATGAAATGGGTAGAGTGATTTATTGAGACCTCTTTGGTTAATTTGCTGGGGAATTAATATAGTTGGTTGACTGAGATATGGTTATGTGTGAGTTTAATTTAGTAATTTCACGACACACTAACAAATCTAAAACTGAAGTAGATATATTACTATCAAGTTTGTTACTGTTTCAGATTTCACAGAAATTAGTATGCCAATTTGTAAAATGAGCCTGATTAGCTTTAGATTAGCAGCAGCAAATTAGATAATAAAAAAATGAATCTGAGTTGTTATTTTATATTCATTATGATACAAGCAGTAGTAGTTAAATAAATAATGTATACTATAAAATATAATCTACAGTGAGATGAATCTAAATCCTGTCAGATAGCCTAAACAGCCTTAAGCATAAAACTCGTGAATCTTAATATGATTAAATCGGAACATGTTATTCGCACAACTGCAGGTAATATTAACAGTCAGATGTCTAATTTGAGCTTGCAGACCGAATTCGTTATATTGGAAAACAGGCGGTAAAAGTATTTCTGAATGAAAACCCAAACAAAACAACTCACTCAAACTCCGTCAAGAGTGTGGCGGTGGGCATACAAGGTCAGACAACTTTATCGGAGAAATGAGAACATATGAAGTATGAACAGCGTGTCGTGTCGAGCAGCCTACCCACCCGTCAGCAGGTCATGGGATCCGTCACACTCTGCCGTGTTCAGACTCTCATCTCTGGACTTCACCTTCATGTCGTCTCGCACAGACTGAAAGAACAGGCTATCTTCAACCCTACCTCGAGCGAGGGATACTATTGGATTAACGTTACCTCTCACTAAAGCCAGTTAATGTGTTTGCAGGGCTTCAGAGTGTGAATAATGCTGTTATATTTCCATTAGAAGTTCCCGTTGAAGACGCTCCAGTATCCGGTGCACTCGTGCGGAACATGTGTAGACTGTTTTGACTGTACTATCAGAGACAGTTCTTCTGTTATTATAGAAGAGTCTCGGCACCGCCTCACTGCCATCTGCTCTGCCCTACTGCAATATGAATGAAGCTGCTCAGTGAATCAGGACTCTTACACACGGCATGCTTGGGCTTCATCATCATCATCATCATCATCATCACTGGCACCTTCAGAATCAAGTCAGTCCATCATTTTAGCTTCAAATAAGCCAAGGCATTCCAGCATCAGCCGTGGCTATTATAACACATTCCAAAGCTAAGGCATGTCCGGCTCGTCCTGAGTAATACTTTTTCGACGTTCAGAATCAATTCATTTTATCTTTTAAAATGAAACACATTTTTATGTGTTCTGAATGAAAAAGAAAAAAAAAACATTTCTGTGCATTCCAAATCAATCTTTTTTTAAATAAAATAAAAACAAACAAAAAAATCTGAATACACATTCTGAATCAAAGTATATTTACATATTCTGAATTAAAGTATTTTTTACAGATTCTGATTAAAGTATATTTACATACTTGTGATTAAAATATATGTACATATTCTGAATCAAATTATTTAAATATTCTGAATCAAATTATTTTTACATATTCTGAATCAAAGTATATTTACATATTCCGAATCAAAGTATATTTAGATATTCTAAATTTAAGTATTTTTACAGATTCTGAATTAAAGTATTTTACATATTCTAAATTTTATATTCTGATTAAAGTATTACATATTCTAAATCAAAGTATATTTTTATTCTGATTAAAGTATATTTACATATTCTGAAAGTATTTTTTACATATTCTGATTAAAGTAAATGTATATATTCTGAACTAAAGTATATTTACATATTCTGAATCAAAGTATATTTACATATTCTAAATCAAAGTATATTTTTATTCTGATTAAAGTATTTTTACATATTCTGAAATAAAGGTATATTTACATATTTTGAAAGTATTTTTACATATTCTGATTAAAGTAAATGTATATATTCTGAACTAAAGTATATTTACATATTCTGAATCAAAGTATATTTACATATTCTGAATTAAAGTATTTTTACATATTCTGAATCAAAGTATATTTACATATTCTGAATTAAAGTATTTTTACAGATTCGAAATTAAAATATTTTTACAGATTCTGAATTAAAGTATTTTACATATTCTGAATTATATATTCTGATTAAAGTATTTTTACATATTCTGAATCAAAGTATATTTACATATTCTGAAAGTATATTTACATATTCTGAATCAAAGTATATTTAGTTTCTGAATCAAAGTATTTTTACAGATTCTAAATGGAAGTAATTTAACATATTCTAAATCAAATTATATTTTCATATATTCTGATTAAAGTATTTTTACATATTCCACATTAAAGTATATTTACATATTCTGTATCAAAGTAAATTTACATATTCTGAACTAAAGTATATTTACAGATTCTGAACTAAAGTATATTTACATATTCTAAATCAAAGTATATTATATATTCTAAATCAAAGTATATTTACATATTCTGAATTAAAGTATATTTACATATTCTAAATGAAAATATATACTCAGATTCTGAATCAAAGTATTTTTACATATTCTGATTAAAGTAAATTTACATATTCTGACTAAAGTATATTTACAGTTTCTGAATCAAAGTATTTCTACACATTCTAAATCTTTTTTGACACATTCTAAATCATAAGCATATTTTGCTTTTTCTGAAAAATAATCTTGTGCACATTCTGAATCAAAACCACTTTTTTTACATTAAAATATTTCCAAATGCTAAATTTTATGATTTTATAAACAATGCCAAAATAATTATTTGAGCATTCCAACTCAAAGGTGTTTTTATGTGTTCCAAATCATCATTCCATATTATATATTGTTTGACACAATCCAAATGAAAATCATTTTAGTGTCAAAAACATAAATCAGCCTAAATGATGCTTTCAGAGATGGGAACGCATGAATCTCCTAAATACCCTTTCTTCTCAAATGAGTCTTCCGAATGTCTAAATAATATGAATAAATCATTCATTTTCTGTGGTTCGAAATTTTGCACATACTTAATATTTCATAGACCAGAATAGTGCAAGGATGAGTTTTTGTCTTGAACTATTTTTAAACCACACATCTCCAAAAAAAGATTTCTCTCCTCTTCTCCTGAAAGCTACATTAATGAAATCATACTGTTGGGATGTATATATAACTGGTAGGATGACTATGAATCTGTAAGCACATATTTTGGGTTTATATTTATCCATCTAAGGTCTGAAAACATGAGAGCAGAGTACAGGACACAGGCTGACAGCACACACTCTTGATCATGAGGCTCTAATAATAAAACACACACTCAGCCCTCTGATGCGCACAGAATAATGCACTTTGTAGGCTCTACGTTTTTTAATAAAGCGATTTTAAGAACTCAACAGTGATCAAAGTTAGATGATGGGAATGGATATAATGCTGAGGATGTTAAAGGTCCAGGTATCGGACATGTCAGAGGAGCTTCTTCAGAGTATTCATGGATTTAATATGCTAAATGTGGAGACAGACGGCATCACAGAAATCAGCACAAATATCCCTCAGCAATATTGATCAGTGTACGAGTATGAGTTACTGTACATCTTTCACAGAGTAGAGCTCATATGATCCAAGTCCCATAGTTAAAAAGAAATAGCTGAATAGGAAGTTAAATAGTTCAAGAAAGAATAAACTAAACGAAAGGCAATGGAGATTGAGAAATATGGTTGGGCAAGATAAGCCTATAGAGAAAGAAAATCAACAGCGGTTTTATGCAGTTCAGCTTTAGTTATAAAGTCCTTTTAACAAAGGAGACGGTCTCTAAGCAGCTTTTCATGAACCCGTCCAAACAGAGACCGCACCACACACACCCTCTCATGAAGTCTCCGATCAGTGTTTTGTGCTTCAGAGAGACCGCACCACACACACTCCTCTCATGAAGTCTCCGATCAGTGTTTAGTGCTTCAGAGAGACTCGCACCACACACACTCCTCCTCTCATGAAGTCTCCGATCAGTGTTTAGAGCTTCAGCAACATTTACAGTCACTGACTTATTCAACGCTGCTCCATAGATATAACCTGGAACTTGTGATTATATTCACTGTTTTAATTAACTTATTTAATGGTTGTATGACTTTCTTTCTGTGGAACATAATAGATGATCTTTTGAGATTTTAATTTGTTTTGTCTATAACAACAGAAGTCAAGGGTAGCCTATAACCAGAATGGTTTGGTTGCCAACATTCTTCAAAATATCTTCTTTTGTGTCTTCCATCTTCCATTTAAGCAGATGCTGTTCTCGTCATACAGCACATGCCCTCTGAAGGAGGAACTTAAAGCTCTTATCTCAATGACACACACAAATGTCTCCAACTCGGCAGTTATGGGGAATAAATCCTGAACGGAAAGAAGTTTAACTTATTAGAGGTAAAATATGGTCAGTGATAAAAAGTTGAAGGTGTTTCTGAAGACTCCAGAAGTTCACTGTGATGCCAGAGCAAGACCCAAACACAACACACTGGCCATCATCGAGCATGTTGTACAAAAGAAGATTTAATTAGGAAACAAACACCCATAAATAATACTAAGGCAGAGGAGTCAAATACTCATTTAGAGCCAGGTACAGGAAGAATGTGCCAAGAGCTTCTTTGACGTGTCAGTTTTATTCAATGTTGATGTAAGTTCTGATGAGTGAATAGTAGAACTGGTCTGAATTCTGTAATGTGCTCCAGAACTGGGCTCTCTCACACACTCACTCCTCTTTCAGGAGTGTGTCACATTAATACGTGTGTGTGTGTGTGTGTGTTTCTCTCTCTGCTCAGAGTGACAGCTCAATATACAGCTGTTCTTACACTGCAACGTCATATCTGTTCATGATGCCCCACTGAAATACTGGCAAATACTGAGAGCGACCCAAAACATTAATGCATTCATCTCCTGAAAACGGTCATGTTAAAAAGCATAAGAAAAATTATATTTTGCTTTAAAAAAGCACAAATTTGTTTAATTTACTAATTGTAAAATTAAAGTATATTAACCCCCCAAATTCTCATCACCATGATAAAAATAAACTGCAATTTCATGTAAAAGTATGATGTTTTTTAATAGAAAAGAAAGGGAGGGATAATTATCATTACTTTATTAAACTATAATAAGAACATGATTTTGTCACATTACAATAATGATAATTTGAGGGGAAGTGATGAACTGTCATGACAATTAAACCTGTTTTAGAAAAAATACGATTTAATTTGATGAGAATTAAGCAAATTTCACACACAAATTCTCATTACCATATATATATATTAAACATTTTAAGTATGTATTATGGTGGTACGATATACTTTATTTATGAAGTTTTATTTTTTTAAATAATTATATTATTTTGTGTATGACTATTAGAATAATGAGAATGAGATTGTGACATTACTTTTGCATTGCGTTAATTATAATTTTTTTGTCGCATTACGGTATTGGGAATTATTGTTGTTTTCGCATTATGATAATTAAAATTGTTATTTCAATACGTTAATGAGAATTATGTTCTATTTGCATTATGGTAATGAGAATTGTTTACATTATGGTAACAATTATTTTAAAAATTATTTTACATTACAGTAATGAGAATTAAGTTCTGTTTGCATTACGGTAATGACAATTATGTTCTGTTTACATTACGGTAATGAGAATCATGTTCTGTTTGCATTACGGTAATGGGAATCATGTTCTGTTTGCATTACGGTAATGAGAATCATGTTCTGTTTGCATTACGGTAATGACAATTATGTTCTGTTTACATTACGGTAATGAGAATCATGTTCTGTTTGCATTACGGTAATGGGAATCATGTTCTGTTTGCATTACGGTAATGAGAATCATGTTCTGTTTGCATTACGGTAATGAGAATCATGTTCTGTTTACATTACGGTAATGAGAATCATGTTCTGTTTGCATTACGGTAATGAGAATCATGTTCTGTTTGCATTACGGTAATGAGAATTATGTTCTGTTTACATTACGGTAATGAGAATCATGTTCTGTTTGCATTACGGTAATGAGAATCATGTTCTGTTTGCATTACGGTAATGGGAATCATGTTCTGTTTACATTACGGTAATGAGAATCATGTTCTGTTTACATTAAGGTAATGACAATTATGTTCTGTTTACATTACGGTAATGAGAATCATGTTCTGTTTACATTACAGTAATGACAATTATGTTCTGTTTACATTACGGTAATGACAATTATGTTCTGTTTACATTACGGTAATGAGAATTATTTTCTGTCTACATTACTGTAATGAGAATCATGTTCTGTTTGCATTACGGTAATGAGAATCATGTTCTGTTTACATTACGGTAATGACAATAATGTTCTGTTTACATTACGGTAATGAGAATTATTTTCTGTTTACATTACTGTAATGAGAATCATGTTCTGTTTGCATTACGGTAATGAGAATCATGTTCTGTTTACATTACGGTAATGAGAATCATGTTCTGTTTACATTACGGTAATGAGAATTATGTTCTGTTTACATTACGGTAATGAGAATTATGTTCTGCTTACATTACGGTAATGAGAATTATTTTCTGTTTACATTACTGTAATGAGAATCATGTTCTGTTTGCATTACGGTAATGAGAATCATGTTCTGTTTACATTACGGTAATGAGAATCATGTTCTGTTTACATTACGGTAATGAGAATTATGTTCTGTTTACATTACAGTAATGAGAATTATGTTCTGTTTACATTACGGTAATGAGATTTATTTTCTGTTTACATTACTGTAATGAGAATCATGTTCTGTTTGCATTACGGTAATGAGAATTATGTTCTGTTTACATTACGGTAATGAGAATTATGTTCTGTTTACATTACGGTAATGAGAATTATGTTCTGTTTACATTACGGTAATGAGAATCATGTTCTGTTTGCATTACGGTAATGAGAATCATGTTCTGTTTGCATTACGGTAATGAGAATAATGTTCTGTTTGCATTACGGTAATGACAATTATGTTCTGTTTGCATTACGGTAATGAGAATCATGTTCTGTTTACATTACAGTAATGAGAATTATGTTCTGTTTACATTACGGTAATGAGAATTATGTTCTGTTTACATTACGGTAATGAGAATTATGTTCTGTTTACATTATGGTAATGAGAATTTGGAGAAAACATGTTTAATTGTCATGAAAATAGGTCAGAATGCAAATCTCAAACATTTGAATGGCTTTTTATTAAAGCAAATTATAATTCTTTCTTTTGAATGTATAAATTATGACCCAGACATTTTTCAGGTTCATGCAAGGAGATCTTGTTTGCATTCACTCGCCTGGACACAGGTATAGAAAAGACTAAAATAGGTGTGGAGTGTGTGTGAGCACTTCGGTTTGATGGGTTTGATACTAAGGCCATGAAGAATACGCAGTAGAATCAACTGAAACAGCACCACATCACCAAAATAAGGAGAAAAGAAAGGACCAGGCAACCAGAATCAAAATTCATATTGTGCAAAGATGGGCTGATTGCTCTGTAGAGCTGACACCAGTCTGTTCTGCTCACACTGCATCAATAATACAGCCTGAGGATCAAACCCAGTCCTGTCCTCCTGAAGTCTGGGGTAGTAGTGAGAAGCCTCAGGTGAGTGTGTGTGTGTGTGTGTGTGTGTGTGTGTGTGTGTGTGTGTCAGTATGAAGGTCCTGTGGTCTCAGGATATGGAGGAGAACTCCTTCAGCAGGACATCCTGACTCATGGTGCTCAGAGACACGTTCTTCCTCACGTTCAGGCTGATGGAGCGCACCTGGAGGAGAACAAACGCATCAAAACACATTAAAGTTTAAAGAGAGTTCCTAAGGGCAGCCACTGGGCTCAGTTAAGCAGGAAAAGGATGGAGGGACACCAAAATGTTCAGCTTTACAGTAACTCGGCAGAATGTACTGAACGTTTTAGAATTAACCTTTCTAATTGTAATAACATCTATCATTAACTAAATGTAAATCATTTCTAGGCCAGTCTCTTCTACCAATATTCCACAATATAAACAGAAGTTTTATTTTTCCCTAAATGTGATGTTTTCTGTTTTAGATTATTAGTGTAGTGTCATTCCACCCATATATACAGCAGTGGAATGAAATGTTGATTTTCTAGACAGGCAGTCCCAAAAAACAACAACTGACAAAAATGCCACTGATAACTGAGGACATATGGAGGCTGTACATATGATCCCTGTAAGCCAGGGCTTTGCAAAGTGTGTGTGCCAGAGCATGCCAGGAGAGGTTTGCAGAGGGGCAAACATGTATCAGTTTATTAATGACCAATACATTAGAGGAAACAATACTTTAAAAAGCTAAAAGAAGCAGGTCTGTGTTTAAAGCGTGACCTCCTGGAAAGTGAATGCACTCCAACAATCAGTCCAAGTGAGCCCTAATGCGGAGCAAACCCTGGTGACTGAATGCAAGATGGCGGAGAGGATAGTGTGACTGAATGGACACGTGTGGCGAGGTGGACTCGAGACGTGCGACACCAGTGAAGGACGAGAGAGGACCAGGCCTGGACTTTACAGTGTGTCTCATTTATGCTTTATTATGTTAGTTGGTGCCAGACGAGCCGGTCTGAGTATTTCACAATCTGCTCAGTTACTGGGATTTTCACACACAACTATTTCTAGGGTTTACTAAGAATGGTGTGAAAAGGGAAGAGCATCCAGTATGCGGCAGTCCTGTGGGAGAAAATGCCTTGTTGATGCTCGAGGTCAGAGGAGAATGGGCCGACTGATTCAAGCTGATAGAAGAGCAACTTTGACTGAAATAACCACTTGTTACAACCGAGGTATGCAGCAAAGCATTTGTGAAGCCACAGGGGGTCTAACACAGTATTAGTATGGTGGTCCTAATAATCCTTTAGGTGAGTGTGTGTGTGTGTGTGTGTGTGTGTGTGTGTGTGTGTATGTATGTGTATATATATATATATATATATATATATATATATATATATATATATAATATTTTTAAACTATTTTTTGTTTTATCAGGGTTTCTAGAGGTATTAGAGGCATTTATGAACAAATGTGACTAGGTCTGCTCCTAGAAAATATGAAACAACTTTTACTGAACCTTCTGATCTTCTTTTCCAGCACAAATATCTAAAGATTCTTACATCAAGACACATTTACTGGAGGAACAACACGACTGAAGAGCAGAAATCCTGGGAAAGGGATTTTATGATTAAAACGAGCTCAAATATCTGACAATGTGTTCATAAAAATCAACTCTTGTTCCTTCATTTAACCACAGATTAGTTTGTAAACGAGACTGGATTTGCAGACAGGATGATATCATGAATGAACGGTGCAGCACACTAATGTGAGTAAAACGTGTTTTTATATGTAATAGTATTGCATTGTTATAGATCGTATGATAATATGTACGTGTCTAACTGAACATTAGCGCGCTGTCACAGGCTGGAGAATCCTTTTTTGTTGGTTTATTGTGATTCAGGATCAGACTCTGACATTTATGGGCCAGGACTCGCTAAACCCAACGTCCTAGAGCTGTGTGTTTTCCAGACGGGCTACAGAAACCTAAGGCCGTCGGCAGGCCGATGAATCTTCAACAGTAAAATAACATTCATTTCTTGATCTGCGCTGTTCACTCTCTTGACTTGATATTTGAAGGGCACGTGTGTGTGTGTGTGTGTGTGTGTGTGTGTGTGTGTGTGTGTGTGTGTGTGTGTGTGTGTGTGTGTCCATCAAAACCCAGCGTTCAGGAGAGAGCCTCAAAACCAGTGTAGAAAATAGCCGATTACTGATTAGTTATGATGTTTCTGAATGTAGAAACCACATTAGTTGACCTCAGACAACAGTATAAAAGTAAAAAAAACTGTTCATGACACCTTTGACAAAATAATTATTTTTTAGGGCCCTATGAAATGCACTTTATTTTTCCAATGTTTTCCATTTTAGGGTGAAGTATTCTCTCACATGAGGGCGAGTCAATGACGACAGAATGTGCTCATTATTGGGTGAACTGTCCCTTTAAAGGACAACTCCGGTGAGAAATGACCCTAGGGGTAATTAACAGATGGTTACCAAGTAGATCTATCTCTGGGATGCGGTTTCATGAAAATCAAATGTAAAGAGTTTTATCTCTAAAACAGATTAGTTTATAACGCTAGTCTATGGGGCACAGGGTAAGTGAAATTAAATCGCTAGTTAATACCACTAACAGCTCAAAATAGCCTCACACTAACACGGCAGCATAATGAGCGTCCCTACTTCTAAGTGTACAAACAGTTTAATAAGAAGATGCTTTATAAAGACAGTACATTACACATTTACAGAGAGCAGACATCTTGGAAAACAGTAGTAAAGAGTCGAGCCATTAACGCTGTGCTAAGAGATGAACTGTGACAATCTCATAAGAGACGCCTTCTTCCCTTGGAGTTAGTCAACCATATATTTTAATAAACCGATATAACTGGATATAAGATGGCTGCCGTCTGTAAACGCGTAATGCACTGTGCTTATAAAGTATCTTATTATTAAACTGTTTGTCAATCAATCAATCAACTTTATTTACAGTCTTGTTCAAAATAATAGCAGTACAATGTGACTAACCAGAATAATCAAGGTTTTTAGTATATTTTTTTATTGCTACGTGGCAAACAAGTTACCAGTAGGTTCAGTAGATTGTCAGAAAACAAATGAGACCCAGCATTCATGATATGCACGCTCTTAAGGCGGTGCAATTGGGCAATTAGTTGAATTAGTTGAAAGGGGTGTGTTCAAAAAAATAGCAGTGTGGCATTCAATCACTGAGGTCATCAATTTTGTGAAGAAACAGGTGTGAATCAGGTGGCCCCTATTTAAGGATGAAGCCAACACTTGTTGTAACATGCATTTGAAAGCTGAGGAAAATGGGTCGTTCAAGACATTGTTCAGAAGAACAGCGTACTTTGATTAAAAAGTTGATTAGAGAGGGGAAAACCTATAAAGAGGTGCAAAAAATGATAGGCTGTTCAGCTAAAATGATCTCCAATGCCTTAAAATGGAGAGCAAAATCAGAGAGACGTGGAAGAAAACGGAAGACAACCATCAAAATGGATAGAAGAATAACCAGAATGGCAAAGGCTCAGCCAATGATCACCTCCAGGATGATCAAAGACAGTCTGGAGTTACCTGTAAGTACTGTGACAGTTAGAAGACGTCTGTGTGAAGCTAATCTATTTTCAAGAATCCCCCGCAAAGTCCCTCTGTTAAAAAAAAGGCATGTGCAGAAGAGGTTACAATTTGCCAAAGAACACATCAACTGGCCTAAAGAGAAATGGAGGAACATTTTGTGGACTGATGAGAGTAAAATTGTTCTTTTTGGGTCCAAGGGCCACAGGCAGTTTGTGAGACGACCCCCAAACTCTGAATTCAAGCCACAGTACACAGTGAAGACAGTGAAGCATGGAGGTGCAAGCATCATGATATGGGCATGTTTCTCCTACTATGGTGTTGGGCCTATTTATCGCATACCAGGGATCATGGATCAGTTTGCATATGTTAAAATACTTGAAGAGGTCATGTTGCCCTATGCTGAAGAGGACATGCCCTTGAAATGGTTGTTTCAACAAGACAATGACCCAAAACACACTAGTAAACGGGCAAAGTCTTGGTTCCAAACCAACAAAATTAATGTTATGGAGTGGCCAGCCCAATCTCCAGACCTTAATCCAATTGAGAACTTGTGGGGTGATATCAAAAATGCTGTTTCTGAAGCAAAACCAAGAAATGTGAATGAATTGTGGAATGTTGTTAAATCATGGAGTGGAATAACAGCTGAGAGGTGCCACAAGTTGGTTGACTCCATGCCACACAGATGTCAAGCAGTTTTAAAAAACTGTGGTCATACAACTAAATATTAGTTTAGTGATTCACAGGATTGCTAAATCCCAGAAGAAAAAAAAATGTTTGTACAAAATAGTTTTGAGTTTGTACAGTCAAAGGTAGACACTGCTATTTTTTTGAACACACCCCTTTCAACTAATTGCCCAATTGCACAGCCTTAAGAGCGTGCATATCATGAATGCTGGGTCTTGTTTGTTTTCTGAGAATCTACTGAACCTACTGGTAACTTGTTTGCCACGTATCAATAAAAAATATACTAAAAACCATGATTATTCTGGTTAGTCACATTGTACTGCTATTATTTTGAACAAGACTGTATATAGCGCTTTTACAATCACGATTGTGTCAAAGCAGCTTCACAGTGTCAAACAGGACAATATTGCAACAAAATTAGATTTGGCTGTACAGTCGTTCTGGATAAAACAGTGATGTTATCAGCTTATTTTAATTTATCATATAGCGACAATGTTGGCAGATCAGTATTATAGTTTATAGAATTAAATAAAACCTAATTCATAAATTTTATTTGCATAATTTGTTGAATAACTTTAATCATAATTTTGTGTCCCCAACTGAGCAAGCCAAGCCAAAGGCGACAGTGGCAAGGAACCAAAACACTTACAAAGTCAATGCGATAAATCTCTTCAGATAAAACTCTTTGCATTCGCATCCCAGAGAACGATCTGCTCGGTAACCATCTGTTAATTACCCCCTAGGTTCATTTCTCACTGGAGTTGTCCTTTATGTGACTGACCCATCCTACTTTTGATTTATTCATACAAACATTGACAAATTTCATGACATTTTGCATTATACAGTAAATGAGCAGTTTCTGCGATTCTCTACACATTTTCTGCATCCAGAAATCATATGGCTTTAAATTAATGCCATGACACTGAATTTAATATATTAATTTCTGCTCCATTTTAAAGACCTGCAGCAACCCTGATAATCGTATTAATTAATTTAATGAATTTTACCAAAACACCTACATTTTTATTTGAGTAAAATATATATATATTTTTACTTTAATAACAGGTTATAGCAAAAGTTTAAATTGCACATATAAGGCAGTTTTTAATAACAGAATTGTGTTTCTACTAAATGATGGCTGTAATTATTGAATTAAATTAAATTATTAAATGTGTTTCTATTAAATGATAGCTGTAATAATTAAATAAAAATAATTAAAACACACACACAGGCCAAGGACAAATAGAAATGGATATGTAATACAGTGCAAATACAAAATGCTGCTCTCTAGAGTAATTTGTCTAGTTGGCTAACGGGTTTATGCTCATGAATGTAATGCTACATGACATTATTGTTCTCCAGCTGTTTCACTGACATCTTTCTGCATTTGAAACACTGACTGACGATTATATGAGACAGGATTGATTCAGTCAGTTTTCTACATTCCTCTGATGTTCATTTATGTTAGTGTGCTGCTGAAGAGATGATCGGTGAAAATCATAGGGTCCTTCAAAAACATTATATAGGGGGACCACGGCTAATCACACGGTAACTATAAGATTATCAAATAAAATGTCACAATAATAATAAATGAATAAAATGTGCTACCAGGTACCACAATTTTTGAAATGTTGTCACTGAATCACTTTAAAAAATTTGCATTGTGGTACCTTTTGTTGCTGCTGTGCCCTGCAGCCAATCATTAACAGCTAAAGGAAGGAAGTATCCTGCCAAGCAAACTCTTAATAAAGCTTACCAGCTCTTTGAAAAAGCCTGCTTCTTTGGGCTGCTCTGAGTAACGCTCAAACTGATCCAGCCCGTCCTGTAGCTTCAGGGTCAGTGTGTCGTAGTTCGAGCGAACCACCTCCAGAACCTGCAGAGCACAGACACACACACTTACAGGAAATCTACTTCATCTCTGCACTCAAAATACAAAATGCATGTTAAAACTTCTTTGTCAAAATGAGAGACAAATCGAAGTGATTTCCTGTGGTAATTGTTGCGAGATATCCCAGTGCTTTTAAATGGGATGGGTCTAGAGTTTGACTAATCCGTACTCTTCAACTAAAGGAAGAGAGGGTAGACAGAGGTCATGTGGAAGCATCTGGTCCAGCGAGATAAAAGAGAAGGGAAGCTGGCATAACTGAGCTCAGGTCAGCACATGGCATCATTAGCCTACAGATCAAAGGCTAATCGAGCAACATCTGTGACGGTCCTGATGAACGGCTGCTCTACAACAGCTCTTTCATCAACACATATACATGCATATTCACATTACAAAGCAATTCTCTCATTTCTCATAATGACTGCTAATGCTCTGCCACAGTACACAGGTATATACACAACTGAGGATGTATTTAAAGGCATAAAAAATAGCTAGTTATTTTGTCCGAAAAATGCTTAAAATGTAATTTCCAGCACAAAGGGACAAACTAAAATGTGGTATGAATTACATTTTAATTAGCTTGACATTTGGTGTTTTTGTAGATCATAATGGTGACATTTGGGTGGACAAGCTACTATGCGTTGTTAGAAAAACGCATGCTCTTGAGCTTGATATAATCCTCCTAGCAGATTTATCCAATCGCCACCAAATTCAGTCAGCATGAAGTCAACATATTGAGGATGCTAAGCTGCCAGCAGATTTTTGATCTCTCGAACGGTTTGGCTGTGGCGAGGAAACAAATTTATGGTGAGAAAAGATAAACAGGAAGCATGTTATAACTTATAACTTCTGCATACATTGATTAATTTGGATGAAACTTCATCTGTGTGTTTGTGGTAAGAGGCCAATTACATGTATGTGATTATTGTGAGTGAAAATCATAGCGCCACCAACTGGCAGCAGGAAGTGTGTAACTTTAAAAAATGCTTATTTTTACCCAATTTGTGAAAGGATTCTTGATATATTAAATACTGTTGCCATGGTAATGAATCTAACTAATAATATTCTAATTTTTTAAACTTGTAGCATCATTCAAATTGCATGAAACCCGACACACACACACACACACACACACACACACACACACACACACACACACACACACACACACACACACACACACACACACACACACACACACACACACACACACACACACACACACAAAAGATGTCATCAGAAGACATGGGAAAAGCCTTAGAAACGGGTGTGGTCGAGGGGCTCAGTAGTGTCATCTTTTGACAAGTGAAGTGTGGGGGGGGGGGGGTTAATTTTACCTACATTCACCAAATTCATATATTACATACATATATTACATATATTGATCTCATCAACTTTCTAATTTACAGTCATTAGCACCGACCAACAGAAAGTCCGATATTTTGTTTTGAATGTGTATTTTTGGAAAAATTAGGCTCTGAATTTTTAACTACTACTCCTAGGGGATTCATACAATTCAGACCAAACTTTCTGAACATGATGGCAATACATTGAAGATGTTAAATTGCAATCGGATACTGAACATCGCAAACGGTGCTGTCATGGCAAGGGATTAAAGTAATGACAAAAAGGGATCAAGAAGTCTCATATCTTCTAAATAATACATTGTTATTACAGCATTTTTTCTATATAAAATAGTACAAATATTAATAAACATAAGTGATTATAAAGTACATTTTCTCTGCAGAAACCCATTTAAGTCTGTGGTTGTGAGTTAACTTCTGGTCTGTGAATGTCTGGAGTTACCTGATCTTCTGAGAGCTGCGAGATGTGGTTCACAGCAGCGTACGACTCAATCTTGGGATTGAAATGGTTAATAATTGCCCTAAAGTTAAAAAAAAAAAAAAAAAAAAAACACAGACATTTGAGATGTATTTCATATACTTGAGTTAGTATGTGACCTGCATTGGAAAACGGCGTATTAGCTGTGCTATGACACGCCTGGCTGAGAATAAAGGTAGAAGTTCAGAGGTGTGCTTCTTTCAGATATTCTGCTGTAACCATTTGCATTATGCATGCTTTTAAAAAACAACAACATGCGCCTTCTTTTGTGCGGCACAAACGCATGGTGACATCTCTGAAAGCCCAGAGAACGCTACCACATTACCTCAGACTCAAAGATCAATAATTTATTCACTACGCCCCAAACCAGAGCAAATAATACAAAACACACATTGTACCAAAGCTATCTGATGTCAGACATAGACTTAAACTGAAGCAGCACATCTTTAACTGGCATAAAAGGCTGATAAATAATATCTTTATCATCTTTTTTTGCCTTTTATAGACATATTTATGGCTTTTACAGAAAGTACGGTCAATGTTAAAATGAACCAATACTGTAATATTACATCTGCAAAATTCTACAGCCTCTAAATGATCTAAACTGGTCTGAAAACCTACTCTACTACATGCCTTCTGTCGTCTGTTTAATAGTTCATACTTTTTTTTTTTAAAGAAAAGGCCTTTCAGTATAAAAGAGGGTTTGTAGCTACGTCACGGTTTGGTCAGTTACCCGGATGCGCGGCCATATTGGAGGTACTCGGATGTAAACGACAGCATGGATTGCATGGTTAATATACCACTGAAGACTAATTTCTACTAATTTGTTACGTCTAAACCATGGGAAAAAATGTGAAAACGTGTGGAAGCTGCGAAATCATATAGAGAAGGATGCGATATTTTGAGAAACTTAAGTTCTTAGGCGGTAAAGATCCGTACGAGCTAGCTCATTTCTCCTAGACTCATTAACCGACAATTCTCAAACATAGTGAAAAAAACGATGTGTATAATTGTTACATGCAGTGAACCGCTCTGTTTCACATGTTATCAATTACATCTCTGATGTGGCCAATGTTACGAACCATAGCATAGTAAAACATTTTTCCTTAAGCACTTCAGGCACTTTTTTTTCCAATTAGGCTGAAAGTTTTATATTTATTTATTTCCTTTTGAAAATGTAATGTGTGATTATAGCAGTTCACATTGCTTTTTGTTGTTGTAACAATTTTATTTAGTAGAGTACATTTTCACATAATTTGTGAAATGAATACAATCATACAATACAGTCAAAAGTTGTGGCATACCATCCCAAACTGTTCTGTTGCTCTTTTAATAAGTTCCTGTCACTGCCGTGTTGTTTTCATTTTCAGCAGAAATAAATCAGCAAAAGTTCAGTGGCTTCGTTTACGTTTGGTATCGCCAATATGTTGTAATATGTGTAAACTTTTAAAGGTGTACTTGATTACCCATACATGGATTATTATGAGAAATAGACTGATATTAATATGTATTACTGGTAAAGATCTCACTGTTTTACATTACAAGCAGAATTTCATCGGACTTTCTGGCCATGTAAATATCAGCATCTCCAGCAGGTTGAGTGTTTTTTCTCCATGTCCTCAGTGTATGAGTTCTTACCTGACGTTGACGAGAGCGTGAGTAACTTTGCTAGCAGGCTCCTTCCACTGGCCAGCGTTGGTGGAGACTCTCAGCACTGCGGGTCATGAATATCAGGTTTAGCTTCAGTCTTATGGATGAGATCGAGCATGTGTACAGCGGACTGACTTACCCATGCAGTAGAGGTTATCAAACACCTGATGCATGCGGATAATCTCATAATAGAGCTCGTCGTAACTGCTGGGGGTGGGCAGAAACGTGTCTCCATATGTGATGAACATATTGAAGAGGTTCACCACCTAAAGCAAACCGGACAGACAGAGTGTGTGTGTGAAAGGCAAACCCCAGGTGTATCTGTAGTCTTCACTGAGTGTGGTTTACCTGAAGAGCCAGCTGGAAGATATTGTGCTTGGCCAGAAGGCCGGTCTCATTAGACAGCAGGAACTTCAGGAGGTTAATGAGAGCTGGAAAACACAATCAACAGAGCCATCTGAAGAGATCTGACCTGGGACTCTCAGCAGATTTAGAGGAGCGTCAACAAGCTCATTTGTAAAGGGGTTGCAGGGAAATATACAGGTCTTTCTCAAAAAAAAAAAAAAAATAGCATACTGGGATAAAGTTCATTATTTTCCATAATGTAATGATAAAAATTAAACTTTCATATATTTTAGATTCATTGCACACCAACTGTAATATTTCAGGTCTTTTATTGTTTTAATACTGATGATTTTGGCATACAGCTCATGAAAACCCAAAACTCCTATCTCAAAAAATTAGCATATTTCATCCGATCAATAAAAGAAAAGTGTTTTTAATACAAAAAAGTCCACCTTCAAATAATTGTGTTCAGTTCTGCACTCAATCCTTGGTGGGGAATCCTTTATCAGAAATGACTGTTTCAGTGCGGCGTGGCGTGGAGGCGATCAGCCTGTGGCACTGCTGAGGTGTTCTGGAGGCCCAGGATGCTTCGATAGCGGCCTTAAGCTCATCCAGAGGGTTGGGTCTCGCGTCTCTCAACTTTCTCTTCACAATATCCCACAGATTCTCTATGGGGTTCAGGTCAGGAGAGTTGAGCACAGTAATACCATGGTCAGTAAACCATTTACCAGTGGTTTTGGCACTGTGAGGAGGTGCCAGGTCGTGCTGAGAAACCAAATCTTCATCTCCATAAAGCTTTTCAGCAGATGGAAGCATGAAGTGCTCCAAAATCTCCTGATAGCGAGCTGCATTGACCCTGGCCTTGATAAAACACAGTGGACCAACACCAGCAGCTGACATGGCACCCCAGACCATCACTGACTGTGGGGACTTGACACTGGACTTCAGGCATTTTGGCATTTCCTTCTCCCCAGTCTTCCTCCAGACTCTGGCACCTTGATTTCCCAATGACATGCAAAATATGAGCAACAGTCCAGTGCTGCTCCTCTGTAGCCCAAAGTGTCTTGCCCTGGGGAATGCGGCACCTGTAGCCCATTTCCTGCTCACCCCTGTGCACGGTGGCACTGGATGTTTCTACTCCAGACTCAGTCCACTGCTTCCGCAGGTCCCCCAAGGTCTGGAATCGGTCCTTCTCCACAATCTTCCTCAGGGTCCGCTCACCTCTTCTCGTTGTGCAGCTTTTTTTGCTACACTTTTTCCTTCCCACAGACTTCCCACTGAGGTGCCTTTATACAGCACTCTGGGAACAGCCTATTCGTTCAGAAATGTCTTTCTGTGTCTTCCCCTCTCGCTTGAGGGTGTCAGTGATGGCCTTCTGGACAGCAGTCGGGTCGGCAGTCTTACCCATGATTGCGGTTTTGAGTAATGAACCAGGCTGGGAGTTTTTAAAAGCCTCAGGAATCTTTTGCAGGTGTTTAGAGTTAATTAGTTGATTCAGATGATTAGGTTAATAGCTCGCTTAGAGAACCTTTTCATGATATGCTAAGTTTTTGATAGGAATTTTGGGTGTTCATGAGCTGTGTGCCAAAATCATCAGTATTAAAACAATAAAAGACCTGAAATATTTCAGTTGGAGTGCAATGAATCTAAAATATATGAAAGTTTAATTTTTATCATTACATTATGGAAAATAATGAACTTTATCAAAATTATTTGAGAAGGACCTGGCAGGGGCAGTGTGTGTGTGTTCCTGGAGTCAGTCGCCCATATCATGATCAGCTGCTCATCACTGAAAGGACTATATACTGCCAGACATGACAGACTCGTGGACATCACCGCTGCTCAGATTCCTTGCATGGCTGATGAGCAGATCTTTAAACACACTACTGTACAGTATAAATGGTTTAAATCACCTGCTAACACTTTTGTAGGAATTGCAAATACACCAGATATTGTAAACATCTTTCAGAATGGCAACACAGTCAAATTATTTGAAGTGTCATGTGCATTTGACTTATTTAAGGAGGACTCTTACTGCTCTAAGACTCTGAAATATCAGTCATTGGTATCTATAATTGAGAACATTGGGTATGAATGCCAGCTTATAGTGCTAGTGTTTGGTAGTTTGGGTCATGTGCACAGGCTGGCGACCCGTGGACTCCGCATTGGGGGATTTCTGAAACAGGGGCCAAACAGTTGGTCCAGTACTGCTCAGTCTCAGGTACTATAGGAAGTTTATCTGGAAGAGGCGATGTTTCCTGTACCTTTAGAACGGCATAATCTACGATAATGTGCTGCTGTGTTTTAATCTGTCAGATCATTCAAAAAATGTGATTCCTTATGAAAATGAATTGTAATGTGGAATCAAATAAAGTATATAAAATGTGTGATGGGTAGGTTTAGGGGCAGTGTGTGTGTGTGTGTGATGGGTAGGTTTAGGGGCAGTGTGTGTGTGTGTGTGTGTGTGATGGGTAGGTTTAGGGGCAGTGTGTGTGTGTGTGTGTGTGTGTGAGGGGTAGGATTAGGGGCAGTGTGTGTGTGTGTGTGTGTGTGTGATGGGTAGGTTTAGGGGGAGTGTGTGTGTGTGTGATGGGTAGGTTTAGGGGCAGTGTGTGTGTGTGTGTGTGTGTGTGTGTGTGTGTGTGTGTGTGTGTGTGTGTGTGTGTGTGTGTGTGTGTGTGTGTGTGTGTGTGTGTGATGGGTAGGTTTAGGGGCAGTGTAAGGGGATAGAAAATACGGTTTGTACAGTATAAAAACCATTACGCCTATGGAATGTCCCCATATGTCACAAAAACAAACGTGTGTGTGTGTGTGCGTGTGTGTGTTGAGAGCGCCCTCTGGCTTCCAGATGGAGCATCATTTCCTGCTGCTAGAGCCGAGGTTCACTGTCAAACGGAGCACACGGTGATGGCAGCGGTTTGATCCGGATGAATCGCTCAGCTCTGCTTCAACACATGTGTAATGATCATACCTGACCACAGCTCTCTCCATGTGTAGTGCAGTCGGACTCTGCACTTCTTCTGGTAGCAGATCAGCTTGTGAATTATTTGAATGCAGCGCCTAAAATAAAGGAAACAATTAGTTCTCATCCTATCCACATTTATCCAGTGTTTAAAACGGCTTATACTACAGGGCTGAAGAACAGTGGTGGTTCTATGGTGCGCAGATTGATCCAGATCGGCAGATTTTGTTATTTCAAAGAGACACGCAGAGGAAAGCATTTACACACACAGTAAACAAATGAGTAATTCAACCGAAAAGCTACAAGACAATTCCTCAGCATCACGGTTCTTGAAGCAGTTAAAGCGTTAGTTCAGCCAAAAATGGAAAATGTGTCATTAATTCCTCATGTGATTGGATTTACAGTTTTGGCTGAACTAACCCTTTAAACTTTCAGCTTTCCTATTAAAGACGCTGCTGCCTATCGAGAGATGCCCAGACTATCAATCAATCAATCAATCAATATCAGTATCTGCATTAGTCTGCATTTCAGTGGCTCACGCCTCCGCTATGAGGCTTGGGATGAGATGCCTAAGAGATGATTATACTCAAGGACTAAACCTCTTTTAAATGAAAACTTCTAAACTTCGTGTTAAGGCTTGGTGACCGTATTATAAGTGGAATAAACGACTCCAGGCCAATGAATTACATTATTTTTCATATTAAATGGAAACTCACACATAGAGATCCATGGGAAATTCCTTCATCATATGAGTAACAATGAACTCGACCATTAGATCTGCAAAGATAAAGAATATAAACATAGACAACACGTAATCCCAGAATCCTCCACAGAAGAAATGAGCCCTGGACTCACCCAGAACGGCACACACTAAAGGTCTGGAGGGGATGTTCTTATCTGCGGCTTTCTTCCGGTGCCGCATGGGCTGAAACACACACAGGACCTCAGTGAGACACCAGCGCATTTCACATAGGACTTCAGCCACAGCCAAAAGACTATATGGAGATATGAGCCTGAGGCATATTAAACTGAACCCTCTCTGAGTTTGAAAAGCAAAAACAGATGTGATTTTACAGAAACCATTCAAATGCAATAAAGGGCACACAAGGTCCTCGATCCGCTGTGAACAGAAGAGATTTGGAGAGGAAAAAATAATGGTCAATTATGGAAACCCATAGTCAGCGTAAGTGCACACAGATTAGGCACAGCAAAAAAGCTTTTCTTACTTAGTATTTTTGTCTGGTTTCTAGTCAAAATATTTAAAAATTCTTACATTAAGAAAGATTTACTATGTAAAAAAGTAAAAATGATGGTCTTGTTTGGGGAAAAATAACTCTAAATGAAGAGAGTTTTTGCTTAAAATAAGATAAATAATCTGCCAATGGGGTGAGAAAAATAATCGTGTTTTCTGTTTGAATTAAGATTATTTTTCTTGTTAGTATACTGTTATAGTGTTATATACACTATAAAAAACGCCCTCTCCTCCGTGCTTCCTCTCCATCTCTGTACATCACTGCTGGTGGCATTGTTTGTAAAAATGTATGTCTATTAGTATTAATGTCTACTAACTATCCTTACGTTTTACGTTTTTGCATTTATAACGTAACACACCTGCACATTGAACATGATTTTTCTTCAGTGAGGGGGAATGAGGCGGGATGTATGAGGACAGATTACTACAGCACGTGTAGCGCTGCATTGAATAAATATTAGCTGTGAGAAGACAGTGTCAGTCAATGTATTGGACAAAACAGAGAGCATAAACGTAAACTGCTTATCATATTGCTTAGCAAAAACGCAACCTACGACTCAAGATTTTTTACGTACCATTGAATAAAGTGGTGATGAATTGAGAAATCAGCTTTCCCTTGAGCTTTTGATATATAAAAGGTCATGGTAATATAAGAATATCCTGTAAGTTTCAGAGCTGAAAACTTCCGTGTTAGTCAAATAAAAGCTTTTATAGACACCAGGCCCAGCAAACGAGGCTCTCAAACGTCATATTGACCAATGACCTATAGAAGGTTAAAACGCTTCTGCTTCTGTAGCCCCGCCCACCGGCTCGTGGAGTTAACGGATATTACAGTAAAGCAGTCAACATGCTGAAGATAGCAAGATAATGTGCTGTGCCTGATTGCGGAAGAACACATTCGTGCATAAGCTTCCTTCAGATTCTAATGAGTGGACGTTTGTTCGCTTCATTTCACCGCAGAATCGTTTGTAAACAGGTCTCAGGTCGAGCTGGATTTGCAGACATATTAAAACACAGCGCTATGCCTTCTATAGTGGATCCGACAGGAACGGTGCAGCGCACTAATGTGAGTAAAACGTGTTTTTATATGTAATAGTATTGCATTGTTATAGATGGTATGATAATATGTACGTGTCTAACTGAACATTAGCGCGCTGTCACAGGCTGGAGAATCCTTTATTGTTGGTTTATTGTGATTCGGGATCAGACTCTGACATTTATGGGCCAGGACTCGCTAAACCCAACGTCCTGGAGCTGTGTGTTTTCCAGACGGGCTACAGAAACCTAAGGCCGTCGGCAGGCCGGTGAATCTTCAACAGTAAAATAACATTCATTTCTTGATCTGCGCTGTTCACTCTCTTGACTTGATATTTGAAGGGCACGTGTGCGTGTGCGTGTGCGTGTGTGTGTGTGTGTGTGTGTGTGTGTGTGTGTGTGTGTGTGTGTGTGAGGTTTGTGCTTGTATCCAGCGATCGAGCAGACCAAGAAACATTAATAAAAAATAACATTCCAGTCAATCGTGGGTGGATGAGAGATAAATCATAGTGTTTGTTTGATAAAGACGTTTACGAGCCCTGTGATCGAGATAATCATTCCGGTGACGCTTTCAAAACAATCCCTCATGTGAACTGAACTGACAGGAGCTGAAGCTCATTAAATATGCAAATATTAGCCAATCCTAGCCGTGGGCGTTTACTTCCAAGTCTCCAGTGACACGCCAATCAGAACCCAGCGTTCAGGAGAGAGCCTCAACACCAGTGTAGAAACAGCCTATTACTGATCAGTTCTGACGTTTCTGAATGTAGAAACCACACGGACATCATTAGATGACCTCAGACAACAGAATAAAAAAAATAAAAAGCCAGTTCATGACACCTTTAATGGATTGGATGTAACTTGGGGCATGACTGATTTGTGTGCCCAAAACATCGTCTCCATTTGGAAAACAAGACATGAGCAAAGACTCTTACCATTTTGTGCAAGTTGACCCTGAAGTTCATGTTATCATCGTGAAGAAAGGCATCGGCATACTGGTCCTGTAGAACAGACAGCGAGAGGACAAGCGGTCAAAGGAGGGAATCCTACACACACACACACACACACACACACACACACACACACATTACCTCAGCTATACAGGTCAGAATGATGAGGCACAGTCGGGCACTGTTGAGTCTGTGTTCATCTGAGGACACAGAGAACTACCGCTGTAAGATGTGCACAATCATGGGCTAAAAAAGAGACCAATCAAACGCTCCGCTCCAAAATATACAGATCTCCCAACAGAGGCAAGTGCTTCAACACAGGAGCTGTTACAAAACACACGCGCACTGCAAAAAATGCTCTTCTTTCTTAGGACTTTTTTCTTGTTTCTAGTCTAAATATCTAAAAATTCTTAAATCAAGATCATTTACTACACAAGTAAATCAACATAAGACATTTTTCTTGTTTTGCTGAGAATAAAATCTAAATGAAGTGAGTTTTTGCTTAAAACAGGCAAAATGATCTGCCAATGGGGTGAGAAAAATAATCTTATTAAACCTCTCAGCCAAATATATCCTTAATGCAGTCCCATAATGCATTGCAACAAGCTCCAAACGCTGATAATAAATATAAGAAAATAAGTATAATCCATCAAAATGCCATTTAAAAATGTCTCTTGCCTTTGGTGTCCTGCATTATGATGGAGGAATATTTCAGGAACGTTATGAGAAGATTACTCGTCTGCAAGTTGGGGTCCAGAGGAAGCTCGGGATTATTCATCACTGCCAAAAGAGGACGAAAGAATGGTGAATAAATCTGTGAGAAGGATCATTCGCCCCAATGTGTGTGTATCTCTACTAAAGCACACACTTCAGTCCTAATCAGCAAGAGTATGAAGCAAGACTACAGATGACAATATTAGTGCAGACTCCAGCGTGGAACAATCTGATTATTACACCACAGTTGTGTCATCTGGCACTCACACTATTGTCCTTTACTAAGCTATGGTAATTATAGAGTTCATTTCTCAGGACCAAGCAATCAGTGCCATCATGATTATAGATGATTGAGCTCTGTTAGCGCATGAGAACACGCCACACACACACACACCATAGGAGTTTACGTCAGCCAAATCTGAGTGCATTTAATATTTCATACAGCTAATGGATATCAAGATTTTAAAAGGCTTCCATGCAAAAAGTGTGTGTTTCAGAGGCAAATGTAAGTGTGGCTCTACTATAACACAGACTGAAGGCAGCATTCACAGGGACATCTGCTGAACATTTATTTATAAAGCTCAAAGCATTTCATTACTCAAACAAACCTTCCCTCTGGTGACTGCGATGACATTTAACAGTAGCCTGTCTTATTATATAACAGCCACTGAAGGGAAGATGAAGCCAGGCCTGCTCTTCAGATAGGACTCTTCATGTAGTGTGTAATAAAGCTGTTTGTGAATGTAAAAGTCTGCAAACGTGCATGACACATGGAGTAATATACCTTAGTCAGGTGAGACGCCATATTGAATTTAAGACTGTGAGGGACAGATGTACAGTCTTTATAACGGCACACACTGCATAACGCTCATATGAAGACGCGTCATCAGCTGAACAATGGGTGAGTGGTTAAACATCAGGACAATCCGTTGAACACACTGTATTCATCCCTCAGAGACTCATTTTACTCCTGTCTCATTAAATATGGCACTGCCCTGAATAAGGTTCACGGTCTCCTCTGACCCTCAAGCCCTGTAGATGGAGCTGAGACTGGAAGAGTTTGGTGTGTGTTCTTGACATGTTTTCTGTGCTTCACACACAGATGAAGATATTAGTGTGTAAATCCGATGGCTCAGAAAGGCCTTCATTGACACCAATGTCATTTCCTCTCTCAAGACCCATAAAGGCACTAAAGACGTCGTTACAAAGCCCATCTCACTACAGCGGCTCTACAATCATTGATGAAGAGGCCAGAAGAGTTTTAGTGCGCAAAAACACTAAATAACGACTTATATAGTGATGGGCCGATTTCAGAACAAAGCTTCGAGCCGTTATGAGTCAGTGAATCGATTCATGATTCGGATCACGAGTCAAACTGCTGAAATCACGAGACTTTGATCCGAATCATGAATCGATTCGCTGATTCATAACCGTTCGAAACATTGATTTGAAATCAATCGAAAGGTCATGAGGAACCCAGATCAGACTCACTGTCCAGAGAGGGCGGCGTCGTGCCCAGCGGGGTCAGGGGAGAGGTCGGGTCAGGCGCAGCCGGGGTCGTTGCCATGTCGATCTCCGGATGACTCTGTGATTGACAGGCACAGAAGGAAAGTAAACCACAGCAGAGGCCAAGCACATGTTACAGTGTGTGTTAAAGGTCCCATGGCATGGGTCGTTTTATTATCTTATAATGATCCCTGAGGTGCCCTTATATTGTAAGTAGGGGTTTTACATCAAAAAATGTCATGATTTAGAAATAAAAGGCATTCTTTCTTTATTGACATTAGCCCTCTGGCTTGAATGCTCTGTTTCACTGTTGTGATTGGCTGAAATGAGTTGAGAAATGAGAAATGAGTATTCGATTATGTGGTGGAGGGGGCTTGGTTTAGTGAAGGGGAGTAGTTTAGATAGGGTGTGTGGTTTAGATAGGGTGTGTGGTTTAGATAGGGTGTGTAGTTTAGATAGGGTGTGTGGTTTAGATAGGGTGTGGTTTAGATAGGGTGTGTGGTTTAGATAGGGTGTGTGGTTTAGATAGGGTGTGTGGTTTAGATAGGGGGTGTGGTTTAGATAGGGTGTGTGGTTTAGATAGGGTGTGTGGTTTAGATAGGGTGTGTGGTTTAGATAGGGTGTGTGGTTTAGATAGGGTGTGTGGTTTAGATAGGGTGTGTGGTTTAGATAGGGTGTGTGGTTTAGATAGGGGGTGTGGTTTAGATAGGGGGTGTGGTTTAGATAGGGGGTGTGGTTTAGATAGGGGGTGTGGTTTAGATAGGGTGTGTGGTTTAGATAGGGTGTGTGGTTTAGATAGGGGGTGTGGTTTAGATAGGGGGTGTGGTTTAGATAGGGGGTGTGGTTTAGATAGGGGGTGTGGTTTAGATAGGGTGTGTGGTTTAGATAGGGTGTGTGGTTTAGATAGGGTGTGGTTTAGATAGGGTGTGTGGTTTAGATAGGGTGTGTGGTTTAGATAGGGTGTGTGGTTTAGATAGGGTGTGTGGTTTAGATAGGGTGTGGTTTAGATAGGGTGTGTGGTTTAGATAGGGTGTGTGGTTTAGATAGGGTGTGTGGTTTAGCGAGGAGGCGTGGTTTAGATAGGGTGTGGTTTAGTGAGGGGGTGTAGTTTAGATAGGGTGTGTGGTTTAGTGAGGGGGTGTAGTTTAGATAGGGTGTGTGGTTTAGATAGGGTGTGTGGTTTAGATAGGGTGTGTGGTTTAGATAGGGTGTGTGGTTTAGATAGGGTGTGTGGTTTAGATAGGGTGTGTGGTTTAGATAGGGTGTGTGGTTTAGATAGGGTGTGTGGTTTAGATAGGGTGTGGTTTAGATAGGGTGTGTGGTTTAGATAGGGTGTGTGGTTTAGATAGGGTGTGTGGTTTAGCGAGGGGGCGTGGTTTAGCGAGGAGGCGTGGTTTAGATAGGGTGTGGTTTAGTGAGGGGGTGTAGTTTAGATAGGGTGTGTGGTTTAGATAGGGTGTGTAGTTTAGATAGGGTGTGTGGTTTAGATAGGGTGTGTGGTTTAGTGAGGGTGTGTGGTTTAGATAGGGTGTGTGGTTTAGATAGGGGGTGTGGTTTAGTGAGGGTGTGTGGTTTAGATAGGGTGTGTGGTTTAGTGAGGGTGTGTGGTTTAGATAGGGTGTGTGGTTTAGATAGGGTGTGTGGTTTAGATAGGGTGTGTGGTTTAGATAGGGTGTGTGGTTTAGATAGGGTGTGTGGTTTAGATAGGGTGTGTAGTTTAGATAGGGTGTGTGGTTTAGATAGGGTGTGTGGTTTAGATAGGGTGTGTGGTTTAGATAGGGGGTGTGGTTTAGTGAGGGTGTGTGGTTTAGATAGGGTGTGTGGTTTAGATAGGGGGTGTGGTTTAGTGAGGGTGTGTGGTTTAGATAGGGTGTGTGGTTTAGATAGGGTGTGTAGTTTAGATAGGGTGTGTGGTTTAGATAGGGTGTGTGGTTTAGATAGGGTGTGTGGTTTAGATAGGGTGTGTGGTTTAGATAGGGGGTGTGGTTTAGTGAGGGTGTGTGGTTTAGATAGGGTGTGTGGTTTAGTGAGGGTGTGTGGTTTAGATAGGGTGTGTGGTTTAGATAGGGTGTGTGGTTTAGATAGGGTGTGTGGTTTAGATAGGGTGTGTGGTTTAGATAGGGTGTGTGGTTTAGATAGGGGGTGTGGTTTAGATAGGATGTGTGGTTTAGATAGGGTGTGTGGTTTAGATAGGGTGTGTGGTTTAGATAGGGTGTGGTTTAGATAGGGTGTGTGGTTTAGATAGGGTGTGTGGTTTAGATAGGGTGTGTGGTTTAGATAGGGTGTGTAGTTTAGCGAGGAGGCGTGGTTTAGATAGGGTGTGGTTTAGTGAGGGTGTGTGGTTTAGATAGGGTGTGTGGTTTAGCGAGGGGGCGTGGTTTAGTGAGGGGGTGTGGTTTAGATAGGGTGTGTTGTTTAGATAGGGTGTGTAGTTTAGCGAGGAGGCGTGGTTTAGATAGGATGTGGTTTAGTGAGGGTGTGTGGTTTAGATAGGGTGTGGTTTAGTGAGGGTGTGTGGTTTAGATAGGGTGTGTGGTGGAGGGGGCGTGGTTTAGTGAGGGGGTGTGGTTTAGATAGGGTGTGTAGTTTAGCGAGGAGGCGTGGTTTAGATAGGATGTGGTTTAGTGAAGGGGCTTGGTTTAGATAGGGTGTGTGGTTTAGATAGGGGTGTGGTTTAGTGAAGGGGTGTGGTTTAGATAGGGGGTGTGGCTTAGTGAGGGGGTGTAGTTTAGATAGGGGGTGTGGTTTAGTGAGGGGGTGTGGTTTAGATAGGGTGTGTGGTTTAGCGAGGGGGCGTGGTTTAGATAGGGTGTGTGGTTTAGCGAGGAGGCGTGGTTTAGATAGGGTGTGGTTTAGTGAAGGGGCTTGGTTTAGATAGGGTGTGGTTTAGATAGGGTGTGTGGTTTAGCGAGGAGGCGTGGTTTAGATAGGGTGTGGTTTAGATAGGGTGTGGTTTAGTGAAGGGGCTTGGTTTAGATAGGGTGTGGTTTAGATAGGGTGTGTGGTTTAGCGAGGAGGCGTGGTTTAGATAGGGTGTGGTTTAGATAGGGTGTGGTTTAGTGAAGGGGCTTGGTTTAGATAGGGTGTGGTTTAGCAAGGGCGTGGTTTAGTGAAGGGGTGTGGTTTAGATAGGGTGTGTGGTTTAGCGAGGGGGCGTGGTTTAGATAGGGTGTGTGGTTTAGCGAGGAGGCGTGGTTTAGATAGGGTGTGGTTTAGTGAAGGGGCTTGGTTTAGATAGGGTGTGGTTTAGATAGGGTGTGTGGTTTAGCGAGGAGGCGTGGTTTAGATAGGGTGTGGTTTAGATAGGGTGTGGTTTAGTGAAGGGGCTTGGTTTAGATAGGGTGTGGTTTAGCAAGGGCGTGGTTTAGTGAAGGGGTGTGGTTTAATGAAGGGGCGTGGTTTAGTGAGTGGGTATGGCTTAGATGGGGGCGTGGTTTAGATAGGGTGTGGTTTAGTGAGTGGGTATGGTTTAGTGAGTGGGTATGGTTTAGTGAGTGGGTATGGCTTAGATGGGGGCATGGTTTAGATAGGGTTTGGTTTAGTGAGGGCGTGGTTTAGCAAGGGGGCGTGGTTTAGCGAGGCAGAGCAAGCAGAGAGAGCTGGGGAAAGATTGCTGAGGAAGTGTTATTGTACTGTTGAGAGCACTGAGCACGAGTTTATTTTTTTTGTATCAGAGCGGTTTAGATAGGGTGTGGTTAAGTGAGGGGGTATGTTTTGTGAGGGGCGTGGTTTAGTGAGGGGGTATGTTTTGTGAGGGGTGTGGTTTAGTGAGTTTATTTTGTTTGTATCAGAGCTCTGAATAAACACGAGTGAACTTTGCAACGTTATTTCTCTCACAAAATGCTTTCACCACAGCTAAACACAACATCGACATGAATAAAGTAAGAGCTTCTTTTAAGCAGCTTAACGGCGTCATTCATTATAACAGCTGTTTGGACAAGTGTGCGGTGCAGATATACGTGTGATTGACAGATCCGAACATTATAAAGAGTGTTCTTTGATCGCTCTCTGTAGTTTAATCAATTAAATAACAGAATTGTTTCATGCTGCTAACAGAAATGACGTGAAGTTGATGGTTTTAGTCACTGGCTTGATTCACTGATGCATCAAGACGGCCAGCGGCAGGACTGACAGTTTTAAACGATTTAGAAAGAAAGTCTGTGTGAACTTGAATGATTAGCTGCACATCAGAACTCACTGATCCCAGATCAGGCATTAATGAACACTGTTACTCACTGTTTGTAGCAGTGCTGTTGAATCCTTATGGTAAAGCCTGAGATCGCGACTGATAAACTGAATCCCTTCTCTACTAATTCTCTGGGCGGGCGAGGCAGAGGAAGAGGCGGAAACCTTTCCTGAGGACGTCATTACAGGAGAATTCAAGATCAGCTCATCTGGGCTCATTTTCTCAAAGGCAGAGGAAGAGCCAGAGCTCGGCTTACACCGATCAACATTTATAGCCACCTGGGGACAATATTCAGGCTAGGGGAACTCATATTAATGTTGAAAACCCTCATAAAATGCCATGGGACCTTTAAACAACGGCAGAGCCTGAAGAATATAACCACCTGCGCAAGAACCGTGATGAAGTTCCTGTTGAGATGCACAGCCTCGTACAGGGCGAGCAGGATGGCTTCATTAGTCCTAAAGCACAGGTGATGTAAGAACACAAGGATCAGAGACTCTCTCTAAAGCATGTGTGTAGTGTCAGTGTTTTCCTGGGGGTCGGTGTAGCAGTGGAGTGTGTGTTTGAAGGTGTTTGGGGCGTGTCTTACTGCACGGACAGCTTCTCATCGGCGTCAGCGATGAACATACTGCCCACCTGTGGAGCAGAGCCGCATTACAACCACACTGAGCTGAAAACAGCAGAGCACACCAGAGAGAGGACAGGGGTCATCATACCATACTGGTGAGAGTGGAGAAGAACCCGCCCTGGTTCTCTTCTTCCTTGTCTTTATACTGCCTGTGGAAACCGGAAGCAACACATGAAAACTCTCACACAGACGCTATGAAAAAAGCAAAACATCACATGAAAAAATACTACAGTAAAATTACTCTAGTAAATACTAGTGTTTTTGAAGCATACTATAGTAAATATACAGTAATTTAAAGTGTAGTAAATACTATAATACAGTGGGAACAGAAAGTATTCAGACCCCCTTCACTTTGTTATATTGCAACCATTTGCTAAAATCATTTAAGGTCTTTTTTCTCATTAATGTACACACAGCACCCCATTATTGGTGATTATTGACAAAAAAACACAGATTTGTTGACATTTTTGCAGATTTATTAAAGAAGAAAAACTGAAATATCATATGGTTTTAAGTATTCAGACCCTTTGCTCAGTGTTTAGTAGATCCCCCTTTTGATCTGATACAGCCATGAGTCTTTTAGAGAAAGATGCAGCAAGTTTTCCACAGCTGGATTTGGGGATCCTCTGCCATTCCTCCTGCAGATCCTCTCCAGTTCTGTCAGGTTGGATGGTAAACGTTGGTGGACAGCCATGTTCAGGTCTCTCCAGAGATGCTCAATTGGGTCAGTCAGGGCTCTGGCTGGGCCATTCAAGAACAGTCACGGAGCTTTTGTGAAGCCACTCCATTATTTTAGCTGTGTGCTTTGGGTCATTGTCTTGTTGGAAGGTGAACCTTCGCCCCAGTCTGAGGTCTTGAGCACTCTGGAGAAGGTTTCCGTCCAGGATATCCCTGTTCTGGGCCAGATTCATCTTTCCCTCGATTGCAACCAGTCGTCCTGTCCCTCCAGCTGAAAAACACCCCACAGCATGATGCTGCCACCACCATGCTTCACTGTTGGGACTGTATTGGACAGGTGATATTCTTCTCCACACACACTGCTTATAATTAAGGCCAAAAAGTTCTATCTTGGTCTCATCAGACCAGAGAATCTTATTTCTCACTATCTTGGAGTCCTTCAGGTGTTTTTTAGCAAACTTTCATGCGTCTTACAATGAGGAGAGACTTCCGTCGGGCCACTCTGCCATA
Organism: Pseudorasbora parva; assembly: GCF_024679245.1. Taxonomy (NCBI): domain Eukaryota; kingdom Metazoa; phylum Chordata; class Actinopteri; order Cypriniformes; family Gobionidae; genus Pseudorasbora; species Pseudorasbora parva. Next base: position 42,432,867 of record NC_090185.1, read on the forward strand.
AAGCCCCGACTGGTGGAGGACTGCAGTGATGGCTGACTTTCTACAACTTTCTCCCATTTCTGCATCTCTGGAGCTTAGCCACAGTGATCTTTGGGTTCTTCTTCAGCTCTCTCACCAAGGCTCTTCTCCCCCGATAGCTCAGTTTGGCCGGACGGCCAGCTCTAGGAAGGGTTCTGGTCGACCAAAACATCTTCCATTTAAGGATTATGGAGGCCACTGTGCTCTTAGGAACCTTATATGCAGCACATTTTTTGTAATCTTGGCCAGATCTGTGCCGTGCCACAATTCTGTCTCTGAGCTCTTCAGGCAGTTCCTTTGACCTCGTGACTCTCATTTGCTCTGACCTGCACTGTGAGCTGTAAGGTCTGATATAGACAGGTGTGTGGCTTTCCTAATTAAGTCCAATCAGTATAATCAAACACAGCTGGACTCAAATGAAGGTGTAGAACCATCTCAAGGATGATCAGAAGAAATGGACAGCACCTGAGTTAATATATCAGTGTCACAGCACAGGGTCTGAATACTTATGCTGCGTTCACACCGCACGCAAATTTAGTTGTAGTGTAATTTAGTTTAAATGTAGTTGTTTAAAGCTTAAATATGTGATTTATTTATTAAGAGAGCTCCTACTTGAAAATTTGATCTGGTGTTTTCGGAGTTGTGAGACCCAGCGATCACCGGAGCTCAGCGCTCATCAACCCCGGTGAGAGCAGCCTTAACTCGGCTAGCCCTTCTGCCGACTGCCGCTGCCTGGCAGAACCCCCTTCCATGACGCGAATTCGCGTCTGTTGTGTAGTGAATGTCACACGCGAATGAAGCGAATTTCACACGCGAATGAAGCGAATGGATTAAAAATGTTCACGCGTCCATCTTCGCGCAAATAGCGAATAGCGATTTATTCGCGTCATTCGTGTGCGGTGTGAACGCAGCATTAGGACCATGTGATATTTCAGTTTTTCTTTTTTTAATAAATCAGCAAAAATGTCAACAATTCTGTGTTTTTCTGTCAATATGGGCTGCTGTGTGTACATTAATGAGAAAAAAAAAGAACTTAAATGATTTTAGCAAATGGCTGCAATATAACAAAGTGAAGGGGGTCTGAATACTTTCCGTACCCACTGTATACTACACTATACTACAATTTACTGTAGTATCTTTACTGTAGTATAGTTCAAAAACACTATAGTATTTACTAGAGTAATTTTACTGTAATATACTACAGTATTTTTTCATGTGTGATCAGATTGCACGTTACCTATTGTACTCCGTGAGTGCGTGGTGGATGACCATTCCCATGCCCTGTGAAAAGATGGACAAGATTAGAGCTCTGCATGACAACGCCTCAATATCCTGCATTTAAAGACTCGCCCGAATCGAATCTCACATCCAGGGTCGGCTCGTCGTCCACTATTGACAGTTTGACGATGTAAGGATTCACAGACTGGAACAGAGGAAAAAGGACAGTCAGTGGCTCAGAGATGGAGCGCTACGGTGGTCTGAACTATTCTTGTGTTTTGTGTGTGTTCACCTCATACTTCCTGTAGTTGACCAGCAGAGCTAAAAGCACCACAGCATCATAGCCATGCTGCGCTCGACTGGACACGTCCGACAGAATCTGGACACAAGAGGCGGATGAGATGACTGCTAATACTGAGAAACCACACAAACATAATGAGCTTCACCTGGAGAATGGCCTCAAATATACTGTTGATCATCACATACTCCAGGATGGTGTTCTGACTTATGTTATCTGTGACCTACAAGACAAAAAAACGTTCAGGTGTACAGACTTCCATTGCTAGCTTTGACAGAAGCTTTGAAGTGCGCGCTAGCGATGCAACAATACAGTTCGTCCACGGTTCAATACATACCTCGGTTTTTAACCACGGTTTTCGGTTCAGGTTCGGATGGGTGATTTTGATTTTCTCTTTCTTTTGTTGTTTTATTAACATAATTCTAGAGGTGAACGGCCACTAGGCTGCTGCTAAGACCTGCTGGCATCTCACACACACACGATTTTACTTTCACTTTAGACATAACCGACTGTGTTTATATATGTTAACCATGTTTGTGTTTAACAGTATTAGCGCAGTAAGACGACTTAGTCCAGTAATCGCGTGTGTTTGACAGGCTTTTAGTGCTCAGCTCATGTAAAACAGTGCATAAGCACACCAATGAAATGTTTAACTGGAAAGGCTTTAAAACACATGCAAATAATTAAACTTTGGTAATTGTGAATGACTATAGTGAGTATAACTCTCTGACAGCCGCGTTTCAAACCAGGGCTGGACTGGGGCTAAAATTCGGCCCTGGCAAACCCAGCCCATCCGGCCCATGAGTTCCCCGTGAATGTTTTTGCTGGGGTAAGGGCCTTAAATTTGACCATATAAATAAAACTAGGACAGGGACAAATAATGATGGATATTATCAAATTTACTACAAGTGCAGATAAAGTTAATATTGGACTTTTGTCACACAGAAATGCCCTTGGCAGTAAAGCACTGATCTTGAGCTAGGAGGCTGTAAAGTAAATGCACTGCGTTTAAATGCTGTCATCATTTCCTCACTCTCGTGTCCTTCCAAACCTGTTTGACTTTCTCTCTTCTGTGAAACACAAAAGAAGATGTTTTGAAGAATGTTGGCAACCAAGCCATTTTGGTTAGGCTACCATTGAATATTGCATGGACAAAAAAACTGGACTTACATTTTTTTTAATGTTACACAGAAAAAAATTACCGTAATTTAGGTTTGGAATGACATTAGTTTATGGCTTGAACTACCCTTTTAAAAACAATCATATTTTCCAAGAGTAAACACCTAATTTATGCCAGACAATGGGTGCACACCAGTAAACTGACAACGCAAGTGAACCGCGTTTACATAATAAACCGGTTATTTCCTTGTAGTGACGTCAATAATAATGTCCGTATCGGACTCGGAGAGTCCCAAATGTTCCGTCAGTTGTGATGTTAATAAAGCGTGTCAGCGGGAGATTGACGGCTCATTTTACCCCTAATGCAGCGTCTGACTGAACCTCTTCTGCTTCTGCTGAGTGAGATGAGAACACATCTTTACAGAGTCTGGGTCTTAATAGTGTCTGCGTTTGTGATACAGGTCCTTAATTCATGTAAAACGATCGCCCAATCTGTCTGGATGCGCTTAAATCTGCTCTAAGTTTGCGTTTTTGTCACATATCAAACATGCGCACTTCAATAAGCTGACAGAAAGCAGGTTAATGCGTTTACACCAAGCCTGCAGTCTCCCTCTCATTTACTGAAGCTTTCGCGCCTCGATCGCCCCCCGGTGGCCGGTCCCAGTATAGCCGCCCCTCTGTGTTTTCTAATGGACGCGAGGCAAACTAAATAATAAAATTACACTTCAAAAATTTTCCCCCAAAGTTAGTTTATGTCACTGAAGGCAGTTATCATCACGATGATTTCATTTCAGGTGTTCGTTTTAAAAATAAGTTTAGTTTGAGTTAGTTATCTGACGCTTTAAAAACGGGGTGTGTGACGTCATGATTGACAGCTGAGACTGACGTCTTCTCTGAGTGAAGTTGTCACTGAGGCACTAACGGACTCTTTTCGAAATTTTTGGGAGCAGATTAGAGCTTTAGCTTTAATTTCTACATTTCCATAACTGTTTATTTCATACCAACATAATTAATTGTTCTGCATCTGCGAGAGTGTGGGCGGGCTTTTGATATCGGGACTGTACTTCCTGCTATACTTCCTGCGCTCTACTGCGCAACTCCGGTCCCGAAATCGCTACTGCGCAGACTCGGTCCCAAGATGTCCGCGCCGTGCAGGCCGCCTGAAAGCTTCAAATCTGCCAAGCGGAAACGGATGATGTCGAGTCTATATATTTTTTACGGTCTATGGTTTACATGCTCCGCGAAATCAGGAGAAGAGGCAAAAAACTACCTGTCCAAACCGGTTTATGCTAACACCGTTTATGAGCTTACTCCGATAAAAGAAAACGGGTTACCGCGGTCACATGACCATCGTTGTCGGATTATTAGGCATAATCGGCTTAAGAACGTGTGTGTAAACGCACCCAGTGATATGAGATTCATGAGTTTCTCATTAAAATAACAGTTAAATGTCATTAGATCTATTAAAAAGTTCATAAAACATTTGAATAAAAAAAAGCGCTGTCCTTAATTTGTGGGACCCAGGCTTTAAAGCTGTTTGACTGAATTATAAAGACATTTTAAATTAGTTTAACTGTAGGCCAGTTCCATTTAACTGTAAGATCATGCTAGTCACAGGTAAAGCCATGCTCCTCATTACCATATGGGCTCTAAAATATAGAAACCATATATAATAAACTATTGAATTTGTAATAAAAATATTGGAAACATGTAGAAAATATGAAAACAGCCTCTAGCTATAAAAGTGATTTATATTCCACAATATGAATGTAAGTAATAATAGCAACATTTTCAATAAATACCACGATGTATAAAACTAAATTTGGAGTCTGAGTGCCGTTCATCTCTTTATAGAGGAGCATACGCTCGTCAGCGGCTGCGCTGTGCGGATATTCGCCTTTTGCAGTTCCATGCGCTCAAATAATAAATAAAAAAAAAAAACGCCTGATATGTAGGGGAGGTCTTTCTCACTTTGGCCTGTCAATTCAGAAGACAAACCAATGGGCCGCTGTCGCCGCATGATGGGCCAGTCAGTGACTAATTAAATAAATCATTAACCTCGTATCGGCCCTAAAGTGCGTCGGCCCACCGGGGAAAAGCCCAGTGTGCCAGATTACCAGTCCAGCCCGGTTTCAAGCGTGGCTAAACACCCCCTAACTTTAGTGCATATGATTGGATATCTGCTCATATCAGTGTGTAGACACTCAAACAGAGCCGAAACAAACCGAGAGAAATATAAATAATTCTTTAAATGCAAAAAAAAAAAAAAAACGCAATTCACAAGCGCGTATTGAACTGTGAATGCCGTACCGAACGGTTCAATATTATACTGAGAATTGTGGCATCCCTAGTGCGCGCAGGCCTTATTTCAGTGAGTGTGTGTAGCTCTTACAGTGACCAGACACAGCAGCAGTTTGAGGCACAAGCTCTTCAGACTCTCTGAGCCGTCGCCACACAGCAGACTGTCCAGGCTCTCCATCAGCTCCTGAGAGGAGGAGGACAGGCACAGTTCACATAACCTGCCCTCAGCACACTCACACTCACACACACACACACACACACACACACACACACTCACACACACACACACACACACACACCTTCATCCTCAGCTCAGCTCTGTCGAAGCCCATCAGCATGTTGATGATGTCGAAGCCTGTGGCGGATTTGTTCTTCTGGTGAACTCCTCTGAACAGGGCACAGAGAGTCTGGAGGAACACAGAGGAAGACGAACCCATCTATACACTGATCCTCCACACATATATTACAGTTCTTCAGTCAAGCACGGGCTGCTTTTCTGTGTTCTGTTGTTGTGTGATGAACATTAAATCACACAGAATATGAGCTCCGGCCCTTTAAGAGCTGCACGGGCCCAATATACTGAAACACACGATTTCTCCCTCAACTCTGGATATGTTCACTAAAGACATGTGACTGTGTTCACCTGAATACTCCCCAGGACATATTTCTGAACAATCAACCCAATAATCTGCAAAACTGGTGTCACGATCTGTCTTCAGGTCAGAGTCAGTCAGTCAGGCCGAGCTGAGCTTTATTTTCTCATGCATGTGTTTCTGTTGCTTTCTTTGCCGTGCTCTTGGTGTATATATTTATACATTATATATTTATATATTGGGGGGGGGGGGGGGGGGGGGGGGTTGGGGGGGGGGGCACTCAGTCAATCTCGGGTCAATCTTGAGTACCTATAGAGTAGTTCTCAAAAAACTACATATTCAAAAAAAACGTCACGAAACTTATGAGAAATGACTCCATCAAACTATATTGCATGGGATGGGAATCCAAGTCTTTAACAGTGTACAAAGCTCAGTATGCATGAAACAGCATTTCACCCCCCCTTTAACTCTTCCGCTTCCAGTGTTTACCATTCCATTGCTTTACAACACACACACCGTCTCTACTGCCACACATCTAAACAAATGAAGAAATACTGCTCTTGTTAGAGTGCTGTTCTCCTTAAAGTACTGGTACTAAAGCATCTCATATCGTAGCATTTTCAATAATGCGTTGCTATACTTCACTAGTACCAGTATATCCTGACATTACATAAGAATAAGATTATCACAGACATTAAACAAGCCTTAATGCTTTCAAACGTTTGACCAGGACTGAACTATTACCTGGATGAGTAGTGTTGTCTGTGAGGAATATTGTCAGAATAAGTGTGTGCTGAGTGTACCTGCAGAGCGTTGACCACTTTGATCTGGTGCTCTTCGCTCAGGGCCTGGACACAGTGGTGGAACAGACTGTTGATGTTATCTTTGACCTTCATGACCTCATCCCCATCCAGAGACTCCAGCTTCCCCTCCAGATACTCCAGATTCACCTGCTCAAAGCACACGCTCATTATTCATCAGTCTAGCACACACACACACACACACCTGTGTCAGAGGAGCATCGGCCAGTGACCTTCATCAGAAACAGTTCGTCCCAGAACCGAGGGTTGTTCTTAGTGGGGTCTTCTTTCTGAAGGAGAGCAGAAACACTGTTAACATCCTCAACATCTGCACTGACATCACAACATCCTCATCACATGACATCCTCAACATCTGCACTGACATCACAACATCCTCATCACATGACATCCTCAACATCTGCACTGACATCACAACATCCTCATCACATGACATCCTCAACATCTGCACTGACATCACAACATCCTCATCACATGACATCCTCAACATCTGCACTGACATCACAACATCCTCATCACATGACATCCTCAACATCTGCACTGACATCACAACATCCTCATCACGACATCCTCAACATCTGCACTGACATCACAACATCCTCATCACATGACATCCTCAACATCTGCACTGACATCACAACATCCTCATCACATGACATCCTCAACATCTGCACTGACATCACAACATCCTCATCACATGACATCCTCAACATCTGCACTGACATCACAACATCCTCATCACATGACATCCTCAACATCTGCACTGACATCACAACATCCTCATCACGACATCCTCAACATCTGCACTGACATCACAACATCCTCATCACATGACATCCTCAACATCTGCACTGACATCACAACATCCTCATCACATGACATCCTCAACATCTGCACTGACATCACAACATCCTCATCACATGACATCCTCAACATCTGCACTGACATCACAACATCCTCATCACATGACATCCTCAACATCTGCACTGACATCACAACATCCTCATCACGACATCCTCAACATCTGCACTGACATCACAACATCCTCATCACATGACATCCTCAACATCTGCACTGATATCACATGACATCCTCAACATCTGCACTGACATCACATGACATCCTCAACATCTGCACTGACATCACATGACATCCTCAACATCTGCACTGACATCACATGACATCCTCAACATCTGCACTGACATCACAACATCCTCATCACATGACATCCTCAACATCTGCACTGACATCACATGACATCCTCATCACATGACATCCTCAACATCTGCACTGACATCACAACATCCTCATCACATGACATCCTCAACATCTGCACTGACATCACAACATCCTCATCACATGACATCCTCAACATCTGCACTGACATCACAACATCCTCATTACATGACATCCTCAACATCTGCACTGACATCACAACATCCTCATCACATGACATCCTCAACATCTGCACTGACATCACAACATCCTCATCACATGACATCCTCAACATCTGCACTGACATCACATGACATCCTCATCACATGACATCCTCAACATCTGCACTGACATCACAACATCCTCATCACATGACATCCTCAACATCTGCACTGACATCACAACATCCTCATCACATGACATCCTCAACATCTGCACTGACATCACAACATCCTCATCACATGACATCCTCAACATCTGCACTGACATCACAACATCCTCATCACATGACATCCTCAACATCTGCACTGACATCACAACATCCTCATCACATGACATCAACATCTGCACTGACATCACATGACATCCTCAACATCTGCACTGACATCCTCAACATCTGCACTGACATCACAACATCCACATCACATGACATCCTCAACATCTGCACTGACATCACATGACATCCTCAACATCTGCACTGACATCACATGTCATCCTCAACATCTGCACTGACATCACATGACATCCTCAACATCTGCACTGACATCACATGACATCCTCAACATCTGCACTGACATCACGTGATATCCTTAACATCTGCACATACATCACGTTACATCCTCAACATCTGCACTGACATTACACAACATCCTCAACATCTGCACTGACATCACATGACATCCTCAACATCTGCACTGACATCACATGACATCCTCAACATCTGCACTGACATCACATGACATCCTCAACATCTGCAATGACATCACATGACATCCTCAACATCTGCACTGACATCACATGACATCCTCATCACATGACATCAACATCTGCACTGACATCACATGACATCCTCAACATCTGCACTGACATCCTCATCACATGACATCCTCAACATCTGCACTGACATCACGTGACAACCTCAACATCTGCACTGACATCACATGACATCCTCAACATCTGCACTGACATCACATGACATCCTCAACATCTGCAATGTCATCACATGACATCCTCAACATCTGCACTGACATCACATGACATCCTCAACATCTGCACTGACATCACGTGACATCCTCAACATCTGCACTGACATCACATGACATCCTCAACATCTGCACTGACATCCTCATCACATGACATCCTCAACATCTGCACTGACATCACATGACATCCTCAACATCTGCACTGACATCACACGACATCCTCAACATCTGCACTGACATCCTCATCACATGACATCCTCAACATCTGCACTGACATCACATGACATCCTCAACATCTGCACTGACATCACGTGACATCCTCAACATCTGCACTGACATCACATGACATCCTCAACATCTGCACTGACATCACATGACATCCTCAACATCTGCACTGACATCACATGACATCCTCATCACATGACATCCTCAACATCTGCACTGACATCACGACATCCTCATCACGTGACATCCTCAACATCTGCACTGACATCACATGACATCCTCAACATCTGCACTGACATCACATGACATCCTCATCACATGACATCCTCAACATCTGCACTGACATCACGTGACATCCTCAACATCTGCACTGACATCCTCAACATCTGCACTGACATCACATGACATCCTCATCACATGACATCCTCAACATCTGCACTGACATCACATGACATCCTCAACATCTGCACTGACATCACGTGACATCCTCAACATCTGCACTGACATCACGTGACATCCTCAACATCTGCACTGACATCACATGACATCCTCAACATCTGCACTGACATCACATGACATCCTCATCACATGACATCAACATCTGCACTGACATCACATGACATCCTCATCACATGACATCCTCAACATCTGCACTGACATCACATGACATCCTCATCACATGACATCCTCAACATCTGATGATGATGATGTAGATCTAGTGTGTGATATCAGTTATGAGTGTATAGATGATGATGATGATGTAGATCTAGTGTGTGATATCAGTTATGAGTGTACAGATGATGATGATGATGATTATGGTGTGTTGTACTCACCGCGAACATGTCCTCGTACATCAGCACCACCTTCTCCTTCAGAGGCTTCTTGGATGAGGATGTTCTCCTCAGAAGTCCTGACTTCTTCTCTGTCTGAGCCATGATGACACCTGCAAACACACACACACACACACACACACACACACACACACACACACACACACACACACACACACACACACACACACACACACACACACACACACAGACAGACAGACAGACACACACACACACACACTAATATCATAACTCATAACTGGAGCTGCCGCTCGTGTTGACACTTTAGCTTTAGCATGTAGCCTCTCGGCGTTACTCCGAGTGCAGGGACGCGGTCGGCAGCTCAGACTCATCTTTTACACAAGCTCAGAGCCATACAGTTATTAATTTGAATATTAATAAATGACACTTCAGCACAGGCTCGTTTGGGGCAGCCGTGCCGCGGACCAGAGCTAGCTGGTGTCTTTATAACACAACCACCCCTCCAGCGGGTACTTTACCAGCGTC